>NC_138772.1:312420381-312485381 GCF_965119305.1 Pelophylax lessonae | reverse complement strand
GAAACACGATGGTTTTGTTTGCTGTGCAGTATTTAATATACCACCAATTAATTATATTTCTTAATTAGTGGCTTCTCTTACACAAGAGGAATATATTTTCTTGCTCATCTTATGTCTATAAAATAATCTGATACATAGATGATTCTGCAGTGTGCTGTTTGTTCTGGGGATTTTCATGCAAATCCCTGATCTTAAAATAAACTTACATTAGATATAAAGGATATAAAGGATCCTTTCATTTTTTTTTTTTTTTTACAAACTAGCCAATGTTGCCAATATATAAAATTCAGTGACAAGCTTTTTTTGCAAATTACAATATAGTTTGTATACCAGCATTGACACCCACCAGCTTTGTGGACTGATATCCCTTTCAGTAAGAGGGTAGCAAGCAAGTGGTCCTCTGCCATTCTACCAGCTTACATGCACTTCAGCAGGAGGGTACATTTAAAGTGGGGGCAAACTCCCATGTATGATGTTTACCTATAGGTAAGCTTGTAATAAGGCTTACTTATAGGTACGGTAAATATCTTCTAAACATGCACAGTTTAGGAGATATTTACTTTAGATGAAGCCGGTGACCTCACCGATGCATGCATACCCATGACGTTCTGCCAGAGCTTTGGCGTAAACAGAAACTCTCACGCATGCGAGGGAGTGACGTTATCACTGGCTTGGCCATTCATATCGCCAAAGCCAGTGAACCCAGAAAGAAGACTGGTTGAGGATGTAAGTGCCTTCAGCGGTGACAGTGTGCTGCTGGAGGGCTTCATTTTCAGGTAAGGCGGCACAGTGGTGTAGTGGTTAGCACTTTCACCTAGCAGCAAGCGGGTCGCTGGTTTGAATCCCAACCACGACTCTATCTGCCTGGAATTTGCATGTTCTCCCTGTGCCTGCGTGGGTTTCCTCCGGGTACCCCGGTTTCCTCCCACACTCCAAAGACATGCTGGTAGGTTAATTGGAAACTGTATAAAAATTGGCCCTACTATGTATGTATGATTGTGAGTTAGGGACCTTAGATTGTACGCTCCTTGAGGGCAGGGATTGATGTGAATGTGAAATGTATATGTAAAGAGCTGCGTAAATTGACAGCGCTATATAAGAACCTGAGATAAATAAATAAATAATGTGCTAGAATACAATGCATACTAACATATTATGACTTAAACTGCCTAGGGCGCATTTTTTTTATGCCGTTTACTGCCGCTTTAGGAAGGGTCCCCAAAACTAGCAACATTCTTTTAAAAGGAACTGATACCTGATCATACATTTGACCTTTTGACAAGAATGTGTTTACCCTAATGGCAAGTTGGACAGTGCTTAGAGCAGGGGTGTCCAAACATTTTTCAAAGAGGGCCAGATTTGATGAAGTGAACATGCGTGAGGGCTGACCATTTTACCTGACATTCTTTGGACCATTCAAATTAAATACAAACTAACTATTTTAAGAAGTTTATTGCAAACGGCATACTTTTGCTTTCATCACATGGATGACAAATCTAAACGAATGTTAAATCGCTCTGCCTTTCGTATCTGAAGGCCAGATGAAAAAAAAATCCAGGAAGCTCAAATATATGTCAGGAACATTGTAAAGTACATTACATATTATTGGTAATAAAGGTTGTCTGTCAACTTTTAAGTTAAAAAAAAAAATATGAACAGGAACAGAACACATATAAGTACACATATATGTATACATGTTGTGTTCAAATATATTGATAACTGATTTAGACCAACTGACGTTAACTGAGATTTTACAATGTATTCATCTCAATCCGGAGCATGCGTGCTCCCTAATCAGTCACACAAGGGTTAACCACATATAAGCGCTATATGAACCCACCGATGATGATTAATGATGGCAGCAAAAAAAGTCATGAATGATGCCAATGTATTTTTCCAAATTACCTGTGGGGCCGTATTAAAGCAGCCCGGGGGGCGCATTCGGCCCGCGGGCCGGACTTTGGACATGCCTGGCTTAGAGCAACAGGGTTAGAGAGAAGAGCTCCAAGCTCCAAAATCTACAAATTACATTAACCTTTTCCTTATTTTGTTTTTCATCCTGTCGAGTTCGGAGTATTTTGGCTTAGTTCATCAAGAGAACATTAGGGAAAGGGGTCTTCAGGAAACCTAAAACTGTCTTTACACTTTCTTATTTGGTGGTTTAGAGGGCTGAAAAATAATCTTGAATATCATGCAGACAGCAGGGTGCTTTTATTAAAACATTGTAGTTCTAGTTGCGATTAGAAAAAAGTGGCATGATGCAAGAGGTGTAGCTTGTCTAATACAGTATCATTATACATGAGGGTGAGGTGTGCATTGGCCACCACCATGTGTTCATGGTGGATCGATACTGACTTCTTTGTAAACATAATACACTGTCTGACCCTTGAAATTATGTCAGCTGACTTAGAAGGGTCAATAGGGCATCAGGCAGTTGACAGTCTGTTCAAGATCTAGTTTTATTTCTCAGCACCTCACTTTATCCTTAGAAAAAAATAAAATACTTTGCACCTAAAACACCACACATCCTCACCCCAAGTACACCACAGCCTCCTGCTGTATCCCCATATAGATCATAGGTATAGTCCTTTGGCGTTGTTTGATAAATCAAATTCCTGTGAGAAAGGAGGGAAGGAGGGAAGGAGGGAAGGAGGGAAGGAGGGAAGGAGGGAAGGAGGGAAGGAGGGAAGGAGGGAAGGGGGGGGGGGGGGTGTAGATGTGCTGTGTATGTCGGTGAAAATAGAAGGAGTAGACAGCACCAGTGAGACCTTCTAAAGTAGGAGGTAAAAGAACGCTCTGTGCAATATTGTTGCATGGAGCAGTTAAGCATAACTTTTTTTTTATTTTTAGACAAAAAGATTTTAATATGTTCTCAGCTGCCCCACGTGACACTCATGAAATCATGTGGGGTGGCTAAATGTTAGTGATTGATAGTGGAGTACATTCTTATAACTCCCCTGTTTATCAGGACCAATGCACAGGCAGTCAGGTGACTGAGAATATTGGGGCGAAGCAATCTGCGCTATTGAGTGCATTTGTTGCTCACACAACATGAAAGTAATTGGCAGTTTTGGACCTTATAGTAGAACTTGCAAGGCCACTCATTTTTACAACCTAGACATGTATTAGCAAAACTGTACATATCGCAACTACTTTGTGCATCCAGGTGAAGTATACCTTGGTTTTTTTTCAGGACAAATTGGGCTTTTATTTGGTAGTAAATGGCCATAGATATCTCCTGATTTTTTTTTTATTATTATTATTATCAAAGAAAAACTGGTCCAAAATAGTAAAAAAAAAAATGTTTTTTTTTAAATTTAGCTGTATATTTCTTGTTACTACCATAAGCTACCACCAAAAAACAACTCAAAATAAATTCTCCTGCTTCAGGCCCCGTTCACACTGGGGCGATCCGACTTGCCAGGGCGACCTCATAGGTCACGGCGTGCAGCTCGCACCACGACCTCGGAGCGGCCGGCTCGGACTTCATAACATTGAAGTCAATGCAGGTCACTCCAGGTCGCCCCAAAGAAGCTCCGGACCCTTTTTCTAAGTTGGAGCGACTTGTGTCGCTCCTATTAGAACGGGTCCACAGCTTCATTATGCCAGGCGACCTACGGCGACCTGTCAGGCGACCAGGTCGACCAGTGTGAACGGGGGGCTTAGGCGATCGCAGTAATACTACATATGTATATTTTATTTGTTGTTTGTACCTGTAGTGCAGCCCAGAAACAATAGTACGCATTTTTTATTTTTTTTTATCCAACCTAAAACACACTGACACTGATATTAATTAAAAAAAATGTTTTAAAAAAAAATCCTGCCTAAAATATACTGACCCTGACCCTAAACTTTGGCCCTTACTTGCCCCAAACACTAACCCTGGCACTGACCTAGGTCAAACCTTGATCTAGGTATTGTTTTCTTTATTTGTTCTTTATTTTTTTATTATTATTATTATTTTTTTTTTTAGACAGAGTTGTTTGTTTCTCTCTCTCTCTGCAAGGAGAGAGAGATACAATGTATACAAGGATTGATTACCCAATCAGAGGCTATCACAGCGATCAGGTGACCCAGAACCTTGATTTGTGGGCCACAATAATTAGTACGGGACCCAGGGCTCCTGCTAAGACCCCAGTCTCCGTGCTGGGAGCTCACTGTGCAGCCTGCTACCAGCACAAAGTCAGATACGCAGCTATATGGCCCCACAGATAAAAGTCCAGTCCGGTAAGGCCTCATATCTGTGTACTGTCGGCATCAAGGGGTTAAAATGCATACATGTGGCATTGTGGTTGTGAACAGGACACATAGAAAACAATTGTCCTTATGGTAACCTGCATTCTTTTAGTGTTTAAAAATGCAGGTCAAGGCAGTATGTGTGAACAGCGTCTACAAGTCTTGCTCTCTGTTTTGAAGCAGTGCCATTTCTCCAAAGATCTGAGAAGCCCCTAATACATAATATCTGGAGCACTTCAATCAGTAGGGAGTGTGAACTTTGCTAATTGGTGAAGCCTAGCAGAGAGACCACTGCTTCCGTACAGAATGCAAGGGTTGTTTTCTACAACATGCTGGCAGAGATAGTTTTTACTCATCCTGTTGTTGCATTTATTTTATTTTTTAAGAAAATAGACTGTAATATTATGAACACCTGGCACGCCCCCCATAGACGTCATTGGTGATGAAACGCGTAGGGAGTGGCATTACACATGTAGAGCTGCGAACGAACGAGCGGTGTTTGTTAGCCGACAGCATGCTTCAAAAAGTAATTGTAGCCATCTACTTTTTACAATAAACATCATATTGAGTTTGATGGACTTCACTACGAGAGCTTTTTTATTTATTTATTCTCAAGTCTATATGGGATCCTATACCTGTTATCAACTCTTCCACCTGTGATGATCATCCATGTCCATGCCTGCTCAAGCATATTTGACCATTATAATTTATGGTCCTGTTGATCTGGTAAGAGCCGGGTGTTGGTGGTGGCGATCCTTTTTCTGGTCTCTGATTGCACTGCACTTTTTATTGAAGATTTGATACATCACTGAATTGGACTTTTTTGCACAACTGTTTTACACTGAATTCAGTATTATTTGTTATTCACTATTCATATGTTGTTGTATTGATTTAATTTAGCGCACTTTAGTGCCCCCTAGCGCTGCTTTTCTATGTATTATTTGTTTTGATGTACCTGGAATGAATTTAGCTGATTCTGTTGTGTTTAACACATTTAATGCTCTTTATCTTTATCAATTGGGCTTTTTGAAAATTTAAGAAGATAATAGTTTTTTTTTTTATGTTGAGCTCAATGTACATGTTATTTTTCTCAATGTAATTATGTAATCATGAAGCTTGTTATTAATTGTAGTGTTTGTTTTGCTGTGCAATGATTTTGTTTCATCAGAAATAAATGTATATTTCTTCTGTCTGACAATGAATTGCTAATAACACATTTCAAAGCAATACGTGATAAGTACATATGATTAGTTCTTCTGAAAACTCACAATAGTCCTATGGAATTATAATCTATGTTGGGAAAAAGAATAATGTTGCCCAAGGCCACAGAACATAGAGGGATAGCAAAATGGGGGCATTGTCAGAAACTATTTTGTCTTACTGTAACTGTTGAATGCTGTGGCGTTGCATGTCCCTGTAGCACTGAGGAGCATACCTTAGTAAAAAGCAGTGGTCTATATGCACTGACAGGCAATGGTGGGCTATAATAACAAAAATACAAGACGCAGCAAATAACCCCAGAGTTTCCATATACTGTATATCTTGAATGTTCTTTTGAAAAGATCAACACGTTGTCTGTTCTTATAAATTCAACAGTGCAGAATATTCTGACAGTGTACTAGTTTAGTGAAAGTTTATAAAATAGGACAATGCAGTGTTTGCAATTGTAGCTTTCTAGGATATTGTACCTAATGTTTGGGGCTCATACGCACTTTTTTAATTTATGAATTTTTGTTTAGATGAATACCATTCCTTTGAGCGTAAAAAAGCAGATCTGTTGTGGACAAGCAACATAGGTTATAGCCTGGGGTGGTAGGGATACTTGGCAGCTAGAGGGCCTGCAGGCAATATTTAGTTTCGTTCCATGTTCAAACTGATAATTGCCTGCCTGCTTTCTGTTAAGTATGTCAGAGCAAGCAGCATTGTGGCCTCCGGAGCTCAACCTCTCCCCTGTATGTCCAAGGCAATGATGTTATACCTTGCTGTAAGGGCACCACATCTGAACTGAATGGCTTAAGAACCGGAGAGAAGAAATCACATTACACGATAAGACCTACCACGAAAATAAGCCCTACCGTGTCTTTTATTAATTAATATAATTAATATAAGACCCGGTCCTATTTTCTAGTTGTATAACTAGGTTGTGTATCTGCCTCCAGCCTATGATTGGACAGTGAAGTAAAGCAGAACACTGTTGAAGTCATCTTTTATAATAATTATGTTTAGGGATACAGAGTGTAATCAACTGCCAACATCCAAAATTCAACATAAATGCACAAAAGTGCAATATAGAACAACCCTCATGGACTTTCAGGCCAGAAAATTGTATATGAAGTAGGCTTCTTTAAAGGGCAACAACATCACTTTTATGGATACAAATATAAAAAAGGAAGAGGGACATAAAAGCCCTAATAATAAAATATACATATATAACAATTTTACAAATATTAGCATGTGTTCAAAACATCATATGACCAATACCCAAATAATATCAAATACACCCCAGGTACTGCCAGAGATATACTGTGGTCAGTCTACATGAGTTTCTTTGATGCATCCCAACATGTTTCAGAGTACTATTCCTTCTTCAGGGATGTACACTTGGTAATTTTCCCTTCTACAATACAAATGTAATCTAGGTGATCACCAAATATAATATAGCTAAACATATTAAAACAGTTTTCATATATCAAAGTACAATATAGGCTGTTTTAGGTACTTACAATAGTCAATGTACAATACATAAACAATCAAGTGGATCGATCAAAGGATCCCTGATGGATGGGGCTGGAGTGTAAACAGTAAAGGTTTACACTCCAGCCCATCAGGTATCCTTTGATTGATCCACTTGATTGTTTATGTATTGTACATTGACTATATTGTACTTTGATATATGAAAACTGTTTCAATATGTTTGGCTATATTATAATAATTGGTGACCACCTACAGTACATTTATAATATAGAAGTGAAAATGATCCAGTGTTTGCCCTGATGAATGGAAATAACTTCCAAAACATGTTGAGATGCATCAAAGAAACTCATGTAGACTGACCACAGTATATCTCTGACAGTACCTGTGGTGCATTTGATATAATTTGGGTATTGATCATATGATGTTTTGACCAGTGTACACACGCTAATATTTGTAAAATTGTTATGGGTGTCTGTTTTACTATTAGGGGTTTTATGTCCCTCTTCCTTTTTTATATTTTTATCAATAAATATGGCATTGTTGCCTTTTAAAGAAACCTACTTCATATACAATTTTGAGATGAAGTTATCTTTCTTCACTTTCCTACTGCCAGCATGTTCCTTGTCAGCACATTTGCACTGCAGCTCACCAGGTTGGCCTCTTGCATTGCCCCTACGTTTTCCAATCTGAATGCTACTCAGCAAGGAATGAAAAGAGATTTTTTTCAAAGTCAAAATCAGCTACTCTTTCTAGGAGCCTATAAAAATGCATATAATGATTTTTTTTTAATGAATATGTAGCTCCCTTAATCGGTATTGCTGTATATCTGCCTGGAGTTTTTTCCAGCATTAAGCATGTCTGCCGTACAGTAAATTAAGATATACGTTTAGCGTGCAAAAGCAGCTATATAGATGGTGCATTTGTTTATACTGTCCTACCCTTACTTCAATTAACTCATTGATTTTGCTGTAGATTGCAAATAATCTATAAAGGGATTAGTCTTCTCTCCCTACTTCAGTAAGCACTGATACAAGCCAATCTGTTTAGTTTTCTGCACTTTTTTTGTCAGGAAAATATTAAAAAAATGGCTCCGCAAAATTATAGTCTATCTAATCAGCAGGCAGAGTGTTCAGCTTTTTTGTGTTTGTGTTGTGCTTTTTTCTGTTTTATCTCCTTGGATTTTTTGTTTTTTAAAGCCTGTTCCTTCAGCTCTTAATAGCTACAGGAATCTTTTACCATATATTAAATGTTGTTTCATATCTATAAAAGGAGGAAAGTATGAACAGAGCAGTCAGGCCAGTAGCACATCAACACATATTAAGTATCATATGGCTTTGAATATTCCCAAAATTAAATATGTTTTAATTTTTATGAATATTGAGAGTGCTACATTGTTTCTTTATATATTGTTCCTTATAACACTGTCACTGGGGTTTGAGTTATGTAGCTGTTGAGTTGTGGACTACTGCTATAGCCTCCCACAAGGCCACTATGGGGCCTAGGGAAGAGGAGGGCCCAGTCAAGTTCAGAAGATATGAGCTGTCCCTTGTGGTTTGTCCACTACCAGCACCCACTGCTCCATTCTTTTCATGCAGCACACCACAGTCACCAGTGCTTTTGCTTCTCAAGTATTCTCACTGTCAGTGTATGGAAGGACTAAGAGATGTGAAATTATCTCTATTTTCTTCTCTAATTTGATTAGTCAGAACCAGCAAGTGCTGTGGGAAGAGGCAGTGCACAAAGCCATGATTGCCTCAAAGTTATTATTTACTTGTCGCCAATTGACAATAATTATGCTGGAGACAGTGGGGGGCCATGGGGGTTTGTGCACAATGCACATTAGCACCACCAATGAATCTGGGGGCTTTTAATCATTAACACTTCCACCGATTAGGCTGGGGAAGGGAGGGGGGGGGGGGATGCTATAATTAAACAGTGTAATTTTAACCCCCCTTCCCCTTTCTACAGCTACATTGTTGCAGTGTAATTATACCCTCCTTTCCCCAGCTTCATTGGTGATAGTGTTTGAGTAGAAGAAAAATCTATTAAAAAAAAAACTTTTAAATATTGTCTCCTCACTGCTCTTATTTTTGCTGCATACAGTTTCTAATAAATCTCAATGGATATACCTTTTTGAATCTTTTTGCCATCGATCACATTACTGCGAAATTCCCTTAAGTGTCTCTGTCTGTGCAGCTGGTGGACGTTAACTCTTTTAGAGCCAACAATGCTTTAATTCTATGGAGCCCATGGGCTGACATTACTGCTCTAAGGAATCAGCGGCATTGTTGACCCACCACAGACACAATTGTAAGAAAATTGCAGTCACGTGAGTACTTGGAAAAAGGAACTGTGTGCAGAAAATATAATGTCAATATTTCATTTGAGATTTATTAGAAACTGTGCGCAGCAAATATAATATCAGTAGGCAAGCAATGTTTTTGGATGTGGTACAATTGCTTTTTTAAATTTAGCTGGGGGAGGGGCCCCATAAACATTTTGATTTGGGGCCCTGTGATTTCGAGCCAAAGGGTAAGTTCACCTTTACAGAACATCTGTAAGGTGAACTTACACTGGACCCCCTCCCCATCCCTCTGGTCCCACTGTACCAAGTCCTGCAATCTCCCTCCATCAGGCACTGGGACGTCGCTTTACCAGTTCGAGGATTTGAAATCCTCCTGGCTTTCTCTCCTCTCCTCCAGCACTGACAAGACAGGCTAGGCAGATTCTGATTGGTCAGCGCCGTCCATATCTATACATGCTGGGAGGTACAGATAGGACATTTATGCCACAGGGATTTTAAATCCGTTAACAGGTTAAGCCGCGACCCGGCGTCTGACAGCAGGTGATCGCGGGACTCCAGTACAGCTGGACCAGGGGGGATGGGGAGGGGGAGCAGTGTAAATTTACCTAACAGATTTTCTGTAAAGGTTAACTTACCCTTTAAGATCCTGTCAGTAAATGCTTACTTTTCACTAGTAATATGCGGTCAGAGGATGTTTCAGTTTCCCAGTGGCCTCTATAGGGTTAAAATGATGGGCAGACTACTAATTTTGCATTATGGCCCATATTATTACCCTTTTTTCAATTTTATCAGCCACTGTACCTAACATCAGTCTGAGATAAAATTGTATTTTTGCTTCTCTGGACATACAGTACATTACTTCTGAAGTGCATGGACCCAGATAGCAAGAAATTGAGGTGAAAGTTTGAAAATGACTTGCTAAGCTTGCTAGACTTGCCAGGCTTCACAAGTTTGCTGCACAATTGCAACAAGTCTGCATTGCATGACTCCAGATCAACTTTCTTTGCAAACATTCTGCAAGTATGATGCCAGTTCTGGTTCAGTTATGTAGTGCAATAGTCATCCCACCACAGGGGTCACTGTGACTTGCAGAGCTCTTGCTGTAGACTCACCAATGCAACTTTTCTCTTACTAGAGACTTGCCACTCAAATTTGCTACAAATTGGAAAAGTGTCAACTAGAACCTGTGCTTCAAGTGCTCTGCAAATGTTAAACTTTCCTGTGAAAATGTGCAGCCAGTTAACAAGACATACAATTCAACACTGCCACACATGTGTGGCAAGTTATCCTTGCTGTCTTGGGAGGGGGTGATTGACTAAAGAAGTAAAACAATTGTACATTTAGAAGAATAACTGTTCACGTAGGTTTCAGTTCCAATTTTATGCAAACTAAAATCCTCTTTGTTTAATTTCCTTTGTGCATTTGTGGCTATTCCAAATGAATACAATGTCATATCTACTAAGCTAGGATAATATTTAGCGTTCTGAGAGAACATTCTATATTCCTTAAAGCGGAGTTCCAGCCACAAAATCGACATAGTCGATTTTGGGCCATCCGCTTGCTATAGCTCACCTGAAAAAGAAATGGATAATTACGATTTTTTTTTTACTTACCTTGTAATTGCAGAAAAACATACTCACCTTTTTTCCACTTCCTCCCTCGGTGGCCGCGGCCCGCGCCGTCACTTCCACTTTGTAATGATTGCTGGGAGCTGAACATCATCGCTCCCAGGAATCAATGCGCCTGCCCCCCGGCCCTGATGTCAGTTCCGGTTCAGGCACGTCATACCTTGCTAAACAGCTTCTGGGCATGCCCAGAAGCTGTGCAGGGATGACGCTGAGGCACCGGAAGTGACGGCGGGGCTGGTGCAGTGCATCGTGGGACCGAAGAGGACGGAAGAAGACGCAGAAGAGGATCGCGCTGGCTTCAAGCTGCCCACACCTGAGATGGCAGCGCTGGAGAAGAAATTTTAAAAGTAAGTATTTCTTCTGAAAGGTAAGTGCGAACCGGGACAGATCAGAGGCTAGCCGTTGTGGAATGTACTAGCCCTGACTTTCCCGGGGTATGTATGTTGACGTTTTTTTTTTGTGGCTGGAACTCCGCTTTAATGCCGACCATAAATGGTATGAATTTCTCGAGTTGCAGGAAAGAAATTTGCATTAATTCCCCTATCAACACAGACAGTGCATACAAGGGAATCAGCAATTGCCTTCTCCCGGGGGGTGGGGAGGTGGATGGCCAGAAGCCGGGCAGGAGAAGACAGTGATTTTTGCTAGCCACTGACAATAATCGCAAGAGAATCCGACAGGCTAGTTGAACTAAAGTTGATAGATTGACCATCTTTGTACATTCAGCCTGCCCATTAACGATTGGAATCTTGGCTGGTTCAGTAGGATTCAAACCGTGTATGGCTGGTCTGAGTGAATGGACCACAGAAAGCTCGGGCATGTTCCAACAGTGTGCAGACCTCACCTTGGTTTCCATTTTTCTGTTGAAAACAGGGACCCCATCACTCAAATAAAATCCCCATCATTCAGATCCCCTGATTGAGAGTCTCTTAATAAATAAGAAAATCTAGAATAGGTTTTAGATTACAATCACATAAGTAAAGCAGTATATATTGGAAAACATAAGCAAAGTGGGGGTTTTTATTTTATTCCTTGGCAAAGTTTGAATACGTTCTAAAACATTCATTGCCTTCCACAGAGGCATGTTTGAATTACTTTTAACAAGCCTATGAATAAATATTGTTGGTGTTACAAATTTGAATTTAACAATAAGCGGCACATCATGTGCCAGTGGTCACGAAAATGAACAGGCACACAAGTTAGTTGTCACTCAAGACCAGCTATTTATTTCTTGTTTTTATTTTTACACAGCTCAGTACCCTTTCAATAATCCTCATGATACAGAGGTTCTGTCTTTCTTTTTCTTTTTTAGACTTTCTAAAGAACTAGTTTCACATTACTGAGACTGTCTTGCAAAAGACTCATCTCTTATTTGAGAAAAGCCTAAAAAACCACCGGACCAAAGATGTTGTGATGAATTATGTGACCAGGTAGTCAAAACAGCTCATCCACATCACTTGTCAGATTCCATTTTACGTCTTTCAGTTTCTATATCTCTTTTTGTCCTCCACTAGGATTGTAATGGGCTGGTACCCCAGCCAATATGTCAATACATGCTTCGCTACACACACAGAAAAGAAGACTGCTTTTGTTTGGACCCTGGATGACTGGACGGTTTTATGCATCAGCAAGCAGAGGCTTCCCTCACAGTAGGAGCTGTGCAGTAATTGCCAGAACAAATTATACCGGGGCAGTCTGTTCTTTCTCCTTTAGTAAAGCAAGTAAAGAATGTGTGGATCTTAAAGACAACACCGATGTTGACTGCTTACAATGCAGCGTAGAAATAGATTTGATACAGTTAGAAAAGGATCAGGCTAGGAACAACAGTTTTAGGATACGCCGTTTTCATGGATGCTAAAATGCTTTTATCTTGCAATGTTTTGTAGACTGACAATGCACAAAAACAATTTACGTCTTCCGATGTTGTGACATCAATTTCAAGACCTTGTTCATTGTTTAATCCAAGCTACACATACTAAGCGTAAACTAATCAAATTCAAGGGTGGTGGTGGTCTTTGTACATCTGAGGCAGAAGAGCCTCTACTACAACTGAGCGTGACTCAATTTAAGCCTTATGTGAGGTGTTTTCTTCACGGAACAACTTAAGTGGCTGAACCTAATTAAAACTGTAAGCTAACCTTCATGAACGTTGTAATCCATGTTTGATTCAACTTAACATGTTTTAGAATTATTCATTATTTTCTCCATTCATTATAAAGAGATACATTACGTGGTTAATGAAGTGTATGTGCAACCAAATATTTTTTGTGTTATTTAGATATGGTAGGAAAACATTGTCAGCGCGCCGCGACCTCGGAGCGGCCGCCACGGACTTCATAACATTGAAGTCTATGGCGGTCGCCTCCTGGCCGCCCCAAAGAAGCTCCGGACCCTTTTTCTAAGTCGGAGCGACTTGTGTCGCTACTATTAGAATGGGTCCGCAGCTTCCCTATGGGAGGCGACCTACGGCGACCTGTGAGGCGACCAGGTCGCCTCACAGGTCGCCTTAGTGTGAACTGGGACTAAAATGTTTGCTGTTGATGTCCCAGTGAGGAGATTTCTGTCCCAGAGATGCAGAAAGAAGTAAAAGGAATCTCTAAAAAGTGCAGGGAATTATTTTCTGAAGGCAGTTGTCACTAAAACCGGTGACCCTCGCTAGAAAATTTTTATGCTCACGTCTTGTTCTGGTGACAACTCTAGAATTTGGGATTTCTCTTCAGGCTCTCTATCATAATAGTGGTCATTGAGACAAATTTACAGAGAATGAATCTCCCTTGGAGGAACACAGACAGCAATGAAAATGTGATAGGTGTTCTAACCCTTTCATACTCTATCCAAAAACTAAAAAGTTTAGACTATACAGTATTTCCAGAAAACAAGGCAAGCATCCGATGTGCTAATATTCCAGTTATTATTATGCTAAAATCAGATTCAGTTCCCTCAGTATGCCTTAGTATGCCTTAGGGCTCTTTCACACGGTCCGCCTCCGTAGGCGGATCGGTGCTGCTCAGCAGGGATCGATCCGCCGATCCCCGATGAGCCGGCGGATGACAGCTCCGTCTCCGCTTGCAGTGCGGAGAGGGAGGTGTTACAGTCCCTGCTGCTCTCTATGGGGGATCGGATGAGAGCGGACCGCTGAACGGATGGAAAAATAGGGTTTCCATCCCTCCAGATTTCATGGACAGGATCGGATACGGATGGCAGCAGGTGTCAGCGGAGGTGTCTCCGCTGACACCCGCTGCCCCATAGAGCTGCATGAAGGATCCGATCAGATCCGCCTGTCAGTTTTTTAGGCAGATCTGAACGCCCGTGTGAAAGAGCCCTTAATCTAAATTTTTCATCATCCATTACAGCTGGAATCCAACGATCACACCAAAGGGTAGTTGATGGTGTACTTCCTGAAATCTGTGCAATGCTACCCCTCTGGTATTGAATGGTTTTCTAACTACACTGTCTCCCTTCATAATGTAATGTGCTGCCCAAACTGTTGGTGCTGTATAAATCCTGTATAATAATAATAAAATATTAATGTAACTTCTTCTCTCAGCTACCTTTTATCATTGACTTCATTTAAAAGAGAAGTATGTTTTTTTTTTTTAACCTCTTTACAACCGCCTGCCGCAGATGTACTGCGGCAGGCAACAGCTCCTGTGCAAACTACTGTAACTGTACCGCGGTTGCGAGCAGGAGGCTGGGGAAGCTCCGATTGCCGCCTGACACCCGCGATAATTCCCTGCTGAGCGAGAAGGATGGGCAGCTGTTGTAAACACAGCTGACCGTTCTTCTCACTGGAATGGTCATAGAGCCCCTGTGATCCTTCTATATAGGATCACAGGTCTCTATGGTTGTTTCACAAGCCATGCCCCCCCACAGTTAGAATCACTTCCCTAGGTTCACATTTAACCCCTTGATCACCCACAATGTTAACCCCTTCCCTGCCAGTGTCATTATTACAGTAACAGTGTATATTTTTAGCACTGATTACTGTAGTAATGTCACTGGTCCCCCCAAAAGTGTCAAAAATGTCAGTCAAGGGTCCGATCTGTCCGCCACAATGTCGCAGTCCTGCAAAAAATTGCAGATCACCACCATTACTAGTAAAAAAAAAAAACAATAAAAACTACATAAATCTTTCCCTTAGTTAGTAGACCCAATAACTTTTGCGCAAACCAATCAAAATACGCTTATTGCTATTTTTTTTGTTTACCAAAAATATGTAGCAGAAAACAAATTGGCCTAAAATTTAAAAAAAATTTTGATTTTAACATTTTTTTTTTTTGGGGGAATGTTATATAGCAGAATGTGAAAAATATTGTTTTTTTTCCAGAATTGTCGCTCTTTTTTTGTGTTATGCGCAAAAAATAAAAATCACACAGGTGATCAAATACCACCAAAAGAAAGCTCTATTTGTGGGAAAAAAAAGGACGTAAACTTCATTTGGGTACATCTGTCCCCCCTGGCTCTAACAATGAGAACAGAGCGATCAAACACCACTGAACCGACTGCCAGTCTAGGCATGTGGGCGGATTCTGACTTCATTGTTGCGATCTTGCCCGAGACTGGACCGGCTCTGTGACATCAGCCAACAGCAGGTTTCCGCCTGCTGTCTGCTGAAAATGGGTCAAAGGGTGCTGAACTGCACTCCTGTTATCCATAAGAAAAGTACAGCCAAACAAGCTTTGGCTGTACTTCTCCTTTAACTGTCAAGGCAGATTTTATTATTGCTGGTAAATGTGGAAACATGTTTAGAATTTTTTTCCTTTTTGAATTCAGACAACTTGTTAGTCCTACAGCGTGGTGCTGATGGTGGTGGAGGAAGGGGGGGGTGATGGATCTTTACAGTTCTTGCCCCAGGGGAACATACAATCGAATGTCAATGTTGTATCTACAAGTGGAATTAATAGATTTTAGGTCCCATTTTTATGGAATGGTAAAAGTTACTTACTTGAAAGTTTCTGCACTGGGAAACAGAAAGTAAGCACCCATGCCAACCTAGGAAATATTAGAACCTCAGCTGAGACCGAATTCTGAATCCCAGTGGTTCAATCTCCAGGAATAGTCTCTTCTTTATCAAAGATGCACACATTAAAAGAAATTCAGTTACTGCAATAACCCACAATTATCCAACTGAATTCAGATGCTTAGCACTGTAGTAATGACTTTTCATGCAATTTCCCTCATTACATTACTTAAATTAAAAATTACTAAGAGAAGAGAAGTCACTAGTGTTACATTTATTACACGCTATAGAATCTAATGCTGCAGTGCCACAAGTGGTAATGAGTAAAAAGCCCATACAAGAATCTTAATAAGATGTTTCAGTTATTTTTAAATGTAATGCTGATCTATAGTGTGTGTGATTTAGACGTATGGGTTAGGGGTATAGCCTATGGTTTCCTCTTTGTCCAACATTTGACTAATACACTAATACAAGCAGCATGCTGGTGGGCACTAGCGCAGAAAGTACCTACAAACCAGACCCATCAGTATATAGTCTCCTCCCAAATCTGAGGCTCATTGCATAGTTCAGACCAGTTGACTATGCCATGTTTACATGGATACAACAAACCATTTTTTCTACACTTCTCATAAAACATTTGGTGATTTATTGCCAAAAATGCTATCTAGGCACAAGGCACAAAACCACCACTCAAAGGTCTACCAAGATCACCCATATAATTCCAACACTCCTGAGTGCAAGATTCCCAGAGGCTCATTTTGTATGGTGACCTACTGTAAAAAAGAAAGAAGCAAGCATACATTTGGAAGCCACCCACTTTCCTGGTGTGCGCTTTCCTCTTGCTTATTTCACAATAAAGCACCATGTTGCATAAACAATAGCTATATTCGCTTTCACATTTTATATTATTTGTTGCATTTTATTGCTGTTGATCACTTTCAGCCTCTTTGCAGCCACTTTCTCTATGCATACACACTCTAGCAATGATTGCATGACATATCTAATGTTACAATATTAGACAATACATGTGTAATGTGTGTTGAGACAGCTTGTAATCTTTATCAGCAGCCTGCATGACAAGATGACAAAGCAAGAACAGAACTGAGGGTATACAGCATTTTCACCTTATAATAGAAAGTGCAAGGACATACATTTACTGTATGTCTGAATCACTAGGTATAATTTTAATGAAAGCCCAAGATTTAAAACATTTTGAAAACTACTTTTCCCTTTCCAAATCCCTCCTCCTTCCAAATCCCCCCCCCCTTTTGCAAGGTACCCTCCCACTAGTAAGGGCATGCCCCCACCTTTGCATGCCTGGATAAGGGTGTTTTATGATTTTTTGGGGGGAAACCTCATGTAGTGTTTTTTTTTTTTACCCTTATAGCACATTAAAAAAATCAGTGTGGGGTACCCATAAAGATTCATTAAATACCCTTATGTAGGTATGCAGTCTGGCTAGCAAGCACAGGAGGGGTTGGGTGATGAGCATGTGCTGAACCATGCCACCGTGCCACATGCCACTAGAATTTGAATGGTATAGTGCAAGGGGGATGGCAAAACCTCCCCCATTACAAGGCGCCTTGTCCCCATGTTGATGGGAACAAGGGCCTAATCCCCTCCATTTTAGTCAATGACATCACCTAGTATCCTCAACCCATTTGTTTGCAAACAAGCTGGTGGGGATTTATAATTTGAAGGTGGCAATGCTTGCTCTTCTAAATGACAGATCTTTGGCCGCTGTTAAAAAAAAATGTAAAAAAAAATAATTAAATGAGTACTTCCTACTGACCTGCAACTTCAACATGGAGAGTTAAGGCATCCCCAAAGCATGTTATTTAAAGGTTATGTATATTTTTAATGTTGCCCTTTAAGCCACATTAAAAGTCTCTCTTCTAGCAGTATTAATAAATATTTTTTTTGCATTGGTGCCTGTTCTGTGTGGCAATGTCCTGCTACCTGTTCCCTTTTTTCATATATCAGTCCAGCCCCATCAGTTTTAAACAGTACCCATCAATGCAGCTTATAAGTGTCTCCTATCAGTGCTCTTTAGTGCTACCTATCAGTGCCCATCAGTGCCACCTCACCAGTGTAGCCTTGTCAGTGCCTCTTCATCAGTGCACATCAGTACATCCTCACCAGTGCCCATCAGTGCAGCTTCACCAGTGCCCTTCAGTGCAAGTTTATCAGTGCAGATCAGTGCAGCCTCTTCAGTGCCCATTAGGGCAGTCTCATCAGCGCACATCAGCAATGAAGAAAAATTCCTTATTTGCAAAATTGTATAACAGAAACTAAGAAAAAAACTTTTTTTTTTTTCAAAATCTTTTTTTTTTTTTTTCGTTTGTTTAGCAAAAAATAAAAACCCAGTGGTGATTAAATACCACTAAAAGAAAGTTATATCTGTCTCAAAAAAACAATAAAAATTTTATTTGGGTAAAGTTTAAATACCGCACAATTGCCATTCAAAGGGTGACAGAACTGAAAGCTGAAAACTGGCCTGGGCAGGAAGGGAGTGAAAAGTGCCCAGTACTGAAGTGGTTAAATGCCATAATCAAATATGGTTTTACTGTCCAAAATTGCTCCTTCTGCCCAAGTTTCCTGATACTTCCAGCGTGCACTCCACACACCAGAAGTGACGCCAATCAGATGTGACGTCATGGTCAGTAGCCCTGATAAACGTATTTTATTTTTTATATAGATTTCTTGTTGCATTTTTTTCTTTAATTTTTTTTTTTGTTAAAATTGGGATAGGATAATACTAGCTGTACATGTATTTAATATAATATTAATATTTTAATTAAAGGTACAAAGGAAACCATTTTCAGGGGTAGTACTGTGATCTCTGTTAGCTGTAATAAATACTTAGAAGTATTACACCCAAAACTTAACATGCATACACTTAGGTGTACGTTTAGTAACCGGTGTTAAATGGGTGTTAAGTGGTGTTAGGCTTTATCACAGAGAATCAAGGTGATAATTTCCTAAGACGTGTTTAGTAACCCGTGTTAACTAAGGTAGGAACCAAATATCACATCTCTTCACCTTACGGTGTTGTCTCTGTGATAACTACAGTGTTAGTATAGGAATGTACCTGTTTAGTAACCCGTGTTAGCTCAGAAGAGTCTTAAAACCAGTGTAAACTTGGTGTTAAACCTCCTGAATTTAACACCTAGTCAGACCAGGTGTTAAGGCCTTTTTTTCAGTGTAGAAGAGGAATTTTACTTCTCATTGTGGTCAGTAAGTGCTTCAGGACAACATTATTGTAGACTGCAGGGTATGTGTTCATCTAGAACCCTGTGTCTGCAGCACTCACATATCATACATATATAATGACAGAGCAGAGGGGACATCTGTGCTGAGAAAGGAGAGCAGTAGACCTCAATGACAGAGAGGTGCATATTTCTTACTGCATGAGACCACTATCTTAAGCCAGTCATACATGGATGGAAATTTTGCTGGTTCAGCACGGACCAACTGAAATTCCATCAATGTATGGGCAGGCTGGTTGTACAGAAGTTGAGTGGTAGATGGACTTCTGTACAACCAGCCTGTCGGGGTTTTCCCCAATCAATTAGTGCTGCCAGCTATAGCCTGCAGTAGTGATCAGTATTCTGACAGAGGGGAAGTATCCCTGTGGTCAGAACACAATAGCTCAGTGGAAATGATTCCCCTGTCCACATAAATGGAATGTGTGAATGGGTGAATCAAGTCCCGTGAGCGAGCGGGAGCGGGAGCGCGCCTCCAGCGGCGCGCGCTCGCTCCCTAGACCCTCACAGGCTAGCGACGTAGTACTATGTCACTTTGCCTGTGAGGGTCTGACCGCCGCAGTAAATAGTCGTGCGGCGGTCGGCAAGTGGTTAAGCCAGTCATACATGGACGGAAATTTGGCTGGTTCAGCACGGACCAACTGAAATTCCATCAATGTATGGGCAGGCTGGTTGTACAGAAGTTGAGTGGTAGATGGACTTCTGTACAACCATCCTGTCGGGGGTTTTCCCCAATCAATTAGTGCTGCCAGCTATAGCCTGCAGTACTGATCAGTATTCTGACAGAGGGGAAGTATCCCTGTGGTCAGAACACAATAGCTCAGTGGAAATGATTCCCCTGTCCACATAAATGGAATGTGTGAATGTGTGAATGGGTGAATCAAGTCATTTTTTTGTTTAACTCGGTGGTTGAAAAAAAAAAACATATATTAATGTATGCCTTAGCATGTCTGATGCTTGGCAGCTGACACGTAGGATTGATATGTACTTTAACCACTTAACGACCGGCGCACGACGATCTACGTCGGCACTCAGCCCCGGCCAGGCAAACTGACGTAGGCCTACGTCAGCACTTTTTGCCGGCCCTGTGCGCGCTCCCGCGCCCCGCCGCCGCCGCCGATGACTCGATTGGGTTCAGAACCGATCAGTCATCAGGTCCAGGCCAATCATTTTTGGTCTGGACCTGTTGATCGGTCCTGCCCAATCAGATCATCCTCTAAGCCTGTGAAATGTAAACACAGGCTTAGAGGAGATGTGCCCTCCCCCCACAACGGTCTTTTTGGATCCAGCGTGAGAGGAGAGCACATCTTACTGTGAGTAATTGCACCAAGCACACCCACACACAGTTAGATAGGCACATTTCACCCCCGATCGCCCCCCCAATTAACCCCTACAGCACCTGACACAACACACACTATATACAGCATATAGCATATTCCTATATACCTGTATAAGTGTGATTTGTGAACAGGTGTAGCCCTTGCGACCCCCCCTTTTCCACTCAAATTACCCCCCACCCCCCCCTAATAAAGATTTAACCCACTGATCCCCCCTGAACCCCCCCTGATCACCGCCGTTAACCCCTACACCCTCTGTCACATCAGCACTAATACAAACGCAATATACGGTGTTATTGTATTTTTGTATTAG
Organism: Pelophylax lessonae; assembly: GCF_965119305.1. Lineage (NCBI taxonomy): Eukaryota > Metazoa > Chordata > Amphibia > Anura > Ranidae > Pelophylax > Pelophylax lessonae. Next base: position 312,464,642 of record NC_138772.1, on the reverse strand, counting down.
TGTCATTGTGATCAGAATTAGCGCAGGCGACTAAGTTTCTGTCCCAAGAAGGTTTAGGGTCCCCGCCACCCGACCAATAAAGATTTAAGCCCCTGACCCCCCCCTGATCACCCCTACACCCCCTGCCATAACACACACCGTATACAGTATATAGCATTTTGCTATATACCCGTATAAGTGTGATTTGTGGTCAGGTCTAGCGCTTGCGACCCCCCCTTTTCCACTTGAATTACCCGCCACCCCCCCCCTAATAAAGATTTGAGCCCCTGATCCCCCCTGATCCCCTCCTGATCACCGCTAGTTAACCCCTACACCCTCTGTCACATCAGCACTAATACAAACGTAATATACTGTGTTTTTGTATTTTTGTATTAGTGTGATTGTGATCAGAATTAGCGCAGGCGACTAAGTTTGTGTCCCAAGCAGGTTTAGGGTCCCCCCCACCCGCCCAATAAAGATTTAATCCCCTGATCCCCCCCTGATCACCCCTACACCCCCTGCCACAACGCACACTGTATACAGTATATAGCATTTTCTATATACCCGTATAAGTGTGACTTGTGACCAGGTTTAGCGCTTGCCACCGTTCCTTTTATCCTTAGGATACCCGCCAGCCCCTTCCAATAAAGATTTAAACCCCTGATCCCCCCCTGATCACATCCCGTTAACCCCTACACCCTCTGTCACATTAGCACTAATACACACATAATATACTGTTTTTACTGTATTTTGTATTGGTGTCATTGTGACTTGAGGTTGCGCTAGCGAGCTAGTTTCTTTCCCAAAGGAGGTTTAGGGTCCCCGCCACTCCCCCCAGATCCCCAGCGCATAGTTTAGAAATAACCCCTTGATTGCCACACACACACGCACGCACGCACATACACTTCCATTTCTAGTATAGTGTTTGAACAGATCAATATCTGATCTGATCAGAACTATACTAGCGCCCCCATAGTTTAGGGTTCCCAAAACGCAGTGTTTGCACGATCAGCACTGATTCCTGCCAGCACCTGCGTTTAACCCTTTCACCCAGGTAAGTGTAGTAATCAACAGATTACTGTCACTTACAAAAAAACACAAGACACAAAACCGCTGTGTTAGCAGAGTCAGGCCTGATCCCTGCTAGCATTAGCAGTTTTTTTGGTAGCGCTTGAAATAATCTTCGACAACCAGGTGCTTTTATTACCTGTGAGTCGCATCACTGTACGGGTAAATTTAGTTACCAAAATGTCTAAACGTTCGTACAGTGATGAAGCTATTTACAGTATAATGACCATGTCAGGTGAGAGCGATGGGGAAGCCTCACCGGCAGAATCAGGGTCAGTATACGAACCAAATGACAGCAGCGGCTCCCTGACAGATAACTCCGACGACAGATGGGTCCCTGTTAGACCCAGGCGTACCCGACCCCATTCTGGTGTTGTTGTGATGCAGGAATCGCAGGGTGCTCGTATGGAGCAGAGTGTGGGTACTAGTGCCGCTCATCCTTCTGGCGACCTGGCAAGCGCCAGCGGCCTAGTACACCCTGGACCTAGTACAACCAGCACTGCAGTAAGACCTGGTGACGTGGCGAGTCCCCTAAGTGCAGTTGAAGCTGGTGCGGTGGCTAGCACAAGTAGTGGCCCGCAGCCACCGCGTATTCGAAGACAGGCCCGTAGAGCCCATAGTGCCCTCCCTGATGCGCTGGCATTTCCTAATTGGCAACCCACTGATACTACAGCGCCAGTACTTCCCCCATTCACCGCCCAACCTGGAATCCACGTGGAGACAGCTGGTTTTACGCCCCTGAACTTTTTTGAGCTGTTCTTCACGGAAGATCTTTTCAGATCTATTGTGGATCAATCAAATTTATATGCTCAACAATTTATCGCCGCCAACCCAAATTCGCCCCTTGCCAGACAATTCGGCTGGAAACCTTTAACGGTTTCCGAATTTAAGATCTTTCTGGGCCTTTCCCTCCACATGGGCATAACTAAACAGAGTGAATTGCGGCTATATTGGTCCACTAGCCCACTTCACCATATGCACATGTACTCTGCCTCCATGTCCAGGGCGAGATATGAGCAAATTCTGCGATTTATGCATTTCAGCGACAATGAAATCTGTCGTCCTCGGGGAGACCCTGCATACGATCGGCTCCACAAAATTCGGCCCCTCATAGACCACTTCAATCAGCGGTTTGCAGCCTTGTTTACCCCCGAACAAGTTGTCTGCGTTTACGAGTCCCTGATTAAATTTACTGGCTGCCTTGCTATGAAACAGTACCTCCCCAGCAAGCGTGCCAGATACGGGGTCAAACTGTATAAATTGTGTGACAGGGCCACAGGCTATACAGTTAGTTTCCGGGTCTATGAGGGAAAAGATAGCACTGTGGAGCCCCCCAACTGCCCAGACTACATAGGGAGCAGCGGTAAGATCGTTTGGGACTTGGTGTCACCCTTATCCGGAAAGGGGTACCATTTGTACGTGGACAACTTTTATACAAGCGTGCCACTATTTAGTCACCTGCTCGAATTACAAATTGGCGCATGTGGCACCGTGCGACCTAATCGCCGGGGCTTCCCCCAACGGCTTGTAGATTCCCGTCTTAGTCGGGGGGCGAGAGCCTGCTTGAAAACGGACAAATTGCTTGCGGTGAAGTGGAAGGATACACGGGATGTTTATGTTCTGTCCTCCCTTCACGCAGACACGACAATCCAAATCACTACGGCAACTGGCGTTGTGGAGAAACCCCTCTGTGTCCACGAATATAACTTTAACATGGGAGGGGTGGACCTTAACGACCAGATTTTGGCGCCGTATTTAGTTGCCCGTAAAGCCAGACGCTGGTACAAAAAAGTGTCTGTTTATTTATTCCAATTGGCGATGCTGAACGCCTTTGTCCTATACAAGGCGTCAGGACGAACTGGATCTTTCCGGGAATTCCAGGAAGAGATCATCCTTGCCTACCTGTACCCAGGAGGCATGCCTGCCCAACTTCCCCTTCCAGATGCAGTGAGCCGGCTGCATGAGAGGCATTTTCCTTATGCCCTCCCGAGTACCCCTACCCAAAGATGGCCCCAAAGAAGATGTCGTGTCTGTCGCAGGCGCGGATTTAGGCGTGACACCCGTTATTATTGTCCCAAATGTCCTGACCAACCTGGTCTCTGCATCGGGGAATGTTTTGAGCGCTACCATACACTAGTGGAGTATTAGTGTAGGGTACAGCACGACACAGTGTAGGGCACACAAACACAGGGTCTCGAAGGATGTTGGATGTCCATCGACATTTTGAGAGACCCAAGCTGGAAGAGAAGATCGCAGAAGATCGCAGTCCCAAATCAAGACATGAAGAAACAGTTAGAAAGAAAAATAAAAGGATCCAAAAACTGTTGTTGTGTCAGTCATTTTATATGTCCTTCTACTCTTCTTACTGTACATTTAAATGTCCTTTGTTTGTTTTTTCATTCTTTTGTGACCTGTTTCTCCTGCAGGTACTCGTCGGCTACCACGCATTGATTTTATATATTCTGACACAAACAGTGTTTGCGCTCAGCATATATGGATACCTTTGCTGATAGCAGCTGTGGTGATTTTCTGATTTCAGCACTGCAGTTAAAATCCTATTTTGGTATACGTGGATAGCGCCGTGTATACCCATCATTAAATTCAGTGGGTGGTTGTTTGGGCGGTTAATGATGAGAATCCAAAAACTTTTGTTGTTGTCAGTCATTTTATATGTCCTACTCTTCCTAATGTACTTTTTTTTATGTACTTTGTTTTTTCATTCTTTTGTGACCTGTTTCTCTTGCAGGTACTTGTCGGCTACCACGCATTGATTTTATATATTCTGACACAAACAGTGTTTGCGCTCAGCATATATGGATACCTTTGCTGATAGCAGCTGTGGTGATTTTCTGATTTCAGCACTGCAGTTAAAATCCTATTTTGGTATACGTGGATAGTGCCGTGTATACCCATCATTAAATTCAGTGGGTGGTTGTTTGGGCGGTAAATGATGAGAATCCAAAAACTTTTGTTGTTGTCAGTCATTTTATATGTCCTACTCTTCCTAATGTACTTTTTTTTAATGTACTTTGTTTTTTCATTCTTTTGTGACCTGTTTCTCTTGCAGGTACTTGTCGGCTACCACGCATTGATTTTATATATTCTGACACAAACAGTGTTTGCGCTCAGCATATATGGATACCTTTGCTGATAGCAGCTGTGGTGATTTTCTGATTTCAGCACTGCAGTTAAAATCCTATTTTGGTATACGTGGATAGTGCCGTGTATACCCATCATTAAATTCAGTGGGTGGTTGTTTGGGCGGTTAATGATGAGTAATACTACGCATTATTCCTGTGCTGATTTCTGATAGGTTCTCTTTTTTTCCGTTCAGCCCACAGGCTGCATGAAAAAAAAAAAAACCTATATGCCAAACAAGGACTAGCAATGTACTGGTACGTTGCTGGACTTTGAGTGGTTATACCAGGATGATGCCTGCAGATTTAGGCATCATCTTGGTATCGTTTTTTACAGCCAGCGGTCGGCTTACATGTAAAAGCAATCCTAGCAGGTAATTGGCCGCTAGACTGCTTTTACATGCAGTGGGAGGGGCCTCCCCCCCCCACCGCCGCCTTCCGCAGCCTTCCGTGGTTTTTCTCGGGCTCTCCTGTCCCACCGGTTAACCCGAGAGTGCAGCCGGTGGTTCAGTTATCTAACCATAGAGCTAATTGAAGATTAGAATGGCTCCAATCATCTCTATGGCCTAAGATGCCGGAGGCTACGAGCATTTAATGACTTCTTTTTCGCCAGAAATAAACAGGGCCATTGGGAAATTGGGAAAGTATTTTATCACACCAATTTTGGCGTGGTCAGAAGCATTAAGGTCAGAGGAGAGATCTAGAGTATAAAAGACCCCAATTTTTAAAAAAAAGAGTACCTGTCACTACCGATTGCTATCATAGGGGATATCTAAATTCACTGTGATAGCAATAAAAATGATTTAAAAAAAAAAATTAAAGAAAAGGTGTCAAAATAACATAAAAGAGCAAAAAAAAAAAAAAAAAAAATCGAGCTCCGCCCCCTTTCCCCCGTGCTTGCGCGCAATGGCACACGCAAGCGTTGGTCTAGTGTCATATGTAAACCGCAATTTCAGCATGCATGTGAGGTATCGCCGCGATCGCCAGATCGAGTGCAGTAATTCTTGCAGTAGACCTCCTCTGTAAGTCTAAAGTGGTAACCTGTAGAGACTTTTAAAGGTTTTTAAAAATGTACGTACGTTTTTGCCGCTGCGCAGGTGTGCGCAATTTTTAAAGCATGTCATGTCAGGTGTCTATGAACTCGGCATAAGATCATCTTTTAAATTTTACCAAACAAATTGGAATTATATAGTGTATTTGTGCAATAAATTTAAAAAAAATGTATTTTTTTCGCAAAAATTGCGTTTGGAAAATCTGTGCGCAAATACCGTGTGACAAAAAAAATTGCAACATCCACCATTTTATTCTATAGGGCCTCTGCTTTAAAGAAATATATAATGTTTGGGGGTTCAAAGTAATTTTCTAGTAAAAAAAAAATATTTTTTCATGTAAACAAAAAGGCACAGAAAAGGCTTGGTTTTCAAGTGGTTAGAAGAGTGGGTGATGTGTGGCTAAGATTGAGCGTAAAATGCCGGGACTGTTCAAATACCCCCCAAATGACCCCTTTTTGAAAAGTAGACACCCAAAGCTATTTGCTGAGAGGCATGGTGAGTCCATGGAATATTTTATATTTTGCTACAAGTGTCGGGAAAATTATTATTTCTTTTTTTTTTTGTTGTTTTTTTACAGAAAGTTGTCACTAAATGATATATTGCTCACACATGCCATGTGTATATGTGAAATGACACCCCAAAATACATTCTGCTGCTTATCCTGAGTACAGGGATACCCCATGTGTGAGACTTTTTTGCAGTCTAGCCGAGTACAGGACCCCGAAAACCAACCTCCACTTTCAGGCTTTCCAAGGGCATAAATTGTTGATTTCACTCCTGACTACCTATCACAGTTTCGGAGGCCCTAAAATTCCAAGATAGCACAAAACCCCCCCAAATGACCCCATTTTGGAAAGTAGACACCCTGAGCTATTTCCAGAGAGGCATGTTGAGTGTTTTGCAGATCTCACTTTTTGTCACAAAGTTTTGGAAATTGAAAAAAGAGGAAAAAAAATGCATTTTCCTGTTTTTTCTTCATTTTCCAAAAAAAATGAGAGCTGCAAAATACTCACCATGCCTCTCAGCAAATAGATTGGAGTGTCTACTTTGCAAAATGGGGTCATTTGGGGGGGTTTTGTGCCATCTTGGCCTTTTATGGACTTCAAAAGTGTGATAGGTAGTAAGGAGTGAGATCAACAATTTACGCCCTTAGAAAGCCAGAAGGTGCAGATTGGTTTTCCGGGTCCTGTACGCGGCTAGACTGCAAAAAAGTCTCACACATGGGGTATCCTTGTACTCAGGAGAAGCAGCAGAATGTATTTTGGGGTGTCATTTCACATATACCCATGGCATGTGTGAGCAATATATCATTTACTGACAACTTTGTGTAAAAAAAAAAAAATATATATATATATATATATATATATATATATTTCCCGGAACTTGTGGCAAAATATAAAATATTCCATGGACTCACCATGCCTCTCAGCAAATAGCTTGGGGTGTCTACTTTGCAAAATGGGGTCATTTGGGGGGGGTTTTGTGCTATTTTGGAATTTTAGGGCCTCCGAAACTGCGACAGGTAGTGCAGAGGTGACATGAACAATTTACGCCATTAGAAAACCTGAGAGTGTTGATTGGTTTTCGCGGTCCTGTACACAGCTAGGCTCCCAAAAAGTCTCACACATGGGGCATCCCCATACTCAGGAGAAGCAGCAGAATGTATTTTGGGGTGTCATTTCACATATACCCATGGCATGTGTGAGCAATATATCATTTACTGACAACTTTGTGTAAAAAAAAAAAAAATATATATATATATATATATTTCCCGGAACTTGTGGCAAAATATAAAATATTCCATGGACTCACCATGCCTCTCAGCAAATAGCTTGGGGTGTCTACTTTGCAAAATGGGGTCATTTGGGGGGGGTTTTGTGCTATTTTGGAATTTTAGGGCCTCCGAAACTGCGACAGGTAGTGCAGAGGTGACATGAACAATTTACGCCATTAGAAAACCTGAGAGTGTTGATTGGTTTTCGCGGTCCTGTACACAGCTAGGCTCCCAAAAAGTCTCACACATGGGGCATCCCCATACTCAGGAGAAGTGGCAGAATGTATTTTGGGGTGTCATTCCACATATACCCATGTCATGTGTGAGAAATTTATCTTTTAGTGACAACGTTGTGTAAAAAAAAAAAATTAAAAAAAAAAATTGTAATTTTCCCGAAACTTGTGGCAAAATATAAAATATTCCATGGACTCACCATGCCTCTCAGCAAACAGCTTGGGGTGTCTACTTTCCAAAATGGGGTCATTTGGGGGGGTTTTGTGGTATCTTGACATTTCAGGGCCTCCAAAACCGTTATAGGTAGTGAGAAAATGCAATGAAAAATGTACGCCCTTTGAAATTCTGATGGTGGTGATTTGTTTTCCGGCTCCCGTACACAGCTACGCTCCCAAAAAGTCTCACATATGTGGTATCCCTGTACTCAGGAGAAGCAGCAGAATATATTTTGGGGTGTAATTACACATATACCCATGGCATGTGTGAGCAATATATCATTTCAATGACAACTTTGTGTAAAAAAAAAAAAAAAAATTATTTTTGTCATTTTTCAAACACCTGTGACAAAAAAATAAAATATTCAATGAGCTCAACATGCCCCTCAGAACATTCCTTAGGATGTCTACTTTCCAAAAAGTGGTAGTTTGGGGGGGTTTTGTACTGCCCCGCCATTTTAGCACTTCATGAAATGAGATAGGCAGTCAGAAATTAAAGCTTCGTAAATTTCAGTATTTACACCATAGTTTGTAGACGCTATAACTTTTGCGCAAACCAATAAAAATACGCTCATTGATTTTTTTTTTGTCAAAGACATGTAGCTAAATATATTTTGGCCAAAAAAAATGACATAAATTGAGTATATTGGATATTTTTTAAAAGACAAAGTTGAAAATGTCATTTTTTTGCAAAATTTTCGCTCTTTTTTTATTAATATCGCAAAAAATAAAAAGCGCAGAGGTGATCAAATACCACCAAAAGAAAGCTCTGTTTGTGGGAAAAAAAGGACGTAAATTTCGTTTAGGTACTGCATTGCATGACCGCGCAATTATCAGTTAAAGTCACGAAGTGCCAAGTTGAAAAAAGGGGTCTGGACCTTTAGCAGCCAAATCCTCCGTGGCTTAAGTGGTTAAGGGCCGATTCACACCATGCCAGCACATGAATCACACAGAAATGCACTGTGAGTTCCTGTGCGATCAGAAGGCATGCAAAATTCATTCCATTTGTGATCTGCAGTGGGTGTCAATAAAAAGGTAATGACACCCCAAATGCAGGTTGGATATGCAGTGCGTTTGCCCGCACTGGATCGCATAGTACTTTTGTACCATGCGATCTGGTTACAGTGCGGTTTAAAAAGTAGTGCATGCACTACTTTTGGTGCAGCGTAGTGCGATTTTAGCCCATTCAGGGCCGGTTCATACTATGCTTACACATGCATCACACAGAAATGAGCTGTGCATTCCTGTGCGATTTACATATGGTTCTATGCAGTGCCATTTCAGCCAATTTGTTTTCAATGGGCTAAAATCACACCACGCTGCACCAAAAGTAGTGTATTCGCTACTTTTTAAACCGCACTGTAATCAGATCTTTTGTACCGTGCAGTCAAGTGCGGGCAGATGTGGGAAAATGCAATGCGTATGCAACCTGCGTTTGGGGTGTCATTTACTTTCTATTGACACCCACTGCAAATCGCAAATGGAGTACATTTTGCATGCAGTCTTAATCGCATAGGAATGCACAGTACATTTCTGTGCGATTCATGTGTGGCATCGTGTGAACCAGCCCTAAAAGAGAAAAAGAAATGTGTCTGGAAATGAATGCAGTTAGCTAAGGTGGAAGGGATGGCAGGGTAATATTAAAAAAAATCTTTATTATTTTAACAAAAGTGTGTATAGGTTTTAAATGTGTGTTTTTTTTTTTTTTTTATTGGCTATATTTTAACCCCATAAATCAGTTCTAAGGATTAACTTATGATCCTTTAGGGGGGAGGATGGTAGAGGAATAGTAGTTTTAAAAAAAATAATATATGTAAATTTATATTTTAGAATATTAGTCAGGGTGTGTATGTGCTTTTACATGTGTTTTATTTTTTATTTTTCAACAGCTCTGAGAAACATTCAGGTGTACGTTTAGTAACCGGTGTTAATTCTTGCGTTATCACCGTTCTCCTAACACGCTCTAACACCGCCAATTTTAACACCGGCTGTGAGGCTGTTTAGTAAACCGTGTTGTGTTGACTCCAGCTCGGTGATAAGCGGTGTTAGCTAGCAGCGTGTTAGCACCGTGTTAGAGAGTGGGGAAGGTTAAACTAGCTGCACAGCAGCCATCCTGTGTGAGAAAACCTATGATCCACAGTAAAGGAACATTGAATGTTTCTCAGAACTGTTGAAAATAAAAAATAAACACATGTAAAAGCACATACACACCCTGACTAATATTCTAAAGTATAAATTTACATATATTATTTTTTTAAACTTACTATTCCTCTACCATCCTCCACCCTAAAGGATCATAAGTTAATCCTTAGAACTGAGTTATGGGGTTAAAATATAGCCAATAAAAAAAACACATTTAAAACCTATACACACCTTTATTAAAATAATAACGATTTTTTTTAATATTACCCTGCCATCCCTTCCACCTTAGCTAACTGCATTCATTTCCAGACACATTATTTTTTTCTCTTTTAGGGCTGATTCACACGATGCCCACACATGAATCGCACAGAAAGATACTGTTCATTCCTATGCGATTAAGACTGCATGCAAAATGTACTCCATTTGCGATTTGCAGTGGGTGTCAATAGAAAGTTAATGACACCCCAAACGCAGGTTGCATACGCATTGCATTTTCCCACACCTGCCTGCACTGGACTGCACGGTACAAAAGATCTGATTACAGTGCGGTTTAAAAAGTAGTGAATGCACTACTTTTGGTGCAGCGTGGTGTGAACCGGCCCTGAATGGGCTAAAATCGCACTACGCTGCACCAAAAGTAGTGCATGCACTACTTTTTAAACCGCACTGTAACCAGATCGCATGGTACAAAAGTACTGTGCGATCCAGTGCGGGCAAACACACTGCATTTCCAACCTGGATTGGGGTGTCATTACCTTTCTATTGACACCCACTGCAGATCACAAATGGAATGAATTTTGCATGCCTTCTGATCGCACAGGAACTCACAGTGCATTTCTGTGTGATTCATGTACTGGCGTGGTGTGAATCAGCCCTTAAAAGTACATATCAATCCTACGTGTCAGCTGCCAAGCATCAGACATGCTAAGGCATACATTAATATATATATATATTTTTTTCAACCACCGAGTTAAACAAAAAAATGACTTGATTCACCCATTCACACATTCACACATTCCATTTATGTGGACAGGGGAATCATTTCCACTGAGCTATTGTGTTCTGACCACAGGGATACTTCCCCTCTGTCAGAATACTGATCAGTACTGCAGGCTATAGCTGGCAGCACTAATTGATTGGGGAAAACCCCGACAGGATGGTTGTACAGAAGTCCATCTACCACTCAACTTCTGTACAACCAGCCTGCCCAAACATTGATGGAATTTTAGTTGGTCCGTGCTGAACCAGCCAAATTTCCGTCCATGTATGACTGGCTTAACCACTTGCCGACCGCCGCACGACTATTTACTGCGGCGGTCAGACCCTCACAGGCAAAGTGACATAGTACTACGTCGCTAGCCTGTGAGGGTCTAGGGAGCGAGCGCGCGCCGCTGGAGGCGCGCTCCCGCTCCTGCTCGCTCACGGACTTCCCCACGCGTGTGACCGGCGGACCTGATGTCCACCGGTCACTCGCGATCGTTGGTTACACCGGTAGAAAGGCAGGCGGCTAATGTAAACAAAGCCGCCTGTCTTTCTCCCTTGTGTAACAGCAGAGATCATACGGTCATGCTATGTAGGACCATAGATCTCTGCTGTTACATCACAAGCCACATCCAATCACAGTAAGAAGAATGCCCCTAGGGACACACTTAACCCCTCCCTCTCCAATAAAGTTAACCCCTTCCCTGCCAGTGCCATTTTTACAGTAACAGTGCATATGTATAGCACTGATTACTGTAGTGATGTCACTGGTACCCCCAAAAGTGTCAAAAATGTCAGTCAAGGGTCCGATCTGTCCGCCGCAATGTCGCAGTACCGCAAAAAAATCGCAGATCGCCGCCATTACTCGTTAAAAAAAAAAAACAATAAAAATGACAAAAATCTTTCCCTTGGTTAGTAAACGCAATAACTTTTGTGCAAACCAATCAAAATATGCTTATTGCGATTTTTTTTTTTTTACCAAACATATGTAGCAGAAAACATATTGACCTAAAATGTTAAAAAATTTTGATTTTTACATTTTTTTGGGGGGGAATTTCATATAAAAAAATGTGAAAAATATTGTTATTTTTGCAAAATTGTCGCTCTTTTTTTTTTATAGCGCATGATCAAAAAATCGCACAGGTGATCAAATACCACCAAAAGAAAGCTCTGTTTGTGGTAAAAAAAGGACGTCAATTTCATTTGGGTACAGCGTCGCAGGACCGCGCAATTGTCCGTTAAAATCACGCAGTGCCGAATCGCAAAATAGGCCCTGGTCAGGAAGGGGGTAAAATCTTCCGGGGCTTTAGTGGTTAAGATAGTGGTCTCATGCAGTAAGAAATATGCACCTCTCTGTCATTGAGGTCTACTGCTCTCCTTTCTCAGCACAGATGTCCACTCTGCTCTGCCATTATATATGTGTGATATGTGAATGCTGCAGACACAGGGTTCTAGATGAACACATACCCTGCAGTCTACAATAATGTTGTCCTGAAGCACTTACTGACCACAATGAGCAGTAAAATTCCTCTTCTACACTGAAAAAAAGGCCTTAACACCTGGTCTGACTAGGTGTTAAATTCAGGAGGTTTAACACCAAGTTTACACTGGTTTTAAGACTCTTCTGAGCTAACACGGGTTACTAAACAGGTACATTCCTATATTAACACTGTAGTTATCACAGAGACAACACCGTAAGGTGAAGAGATGTGATATTTGGTTCCTACCTTAGTTAACACGGGTTACTAAACAAGTCTTAGGAAATTATCACCTTGATTCTCTGTGATAAAGCCTAACACCACTTAACACCCATTTAACACCGGTTACTAAACGTACACCTCAATGTTCCTTTACTGTAGATCATAGGTTTTCACACACAGGATGGCTGCTGTGCAGCTAGTTAAACCTTCCCCACTCTCTAACACGGTGCTAACACGCTGCTAGCTAACACCGCTTATCACGAGCTGGAGTCAACACAACACGGTTTACTAAACAGCCTCACAGCCGGTGTAAAAATTGGTGGTGTTAGAGCGTGTTAGGAGAACGGTGATAATGCAAGAATTAACACCGGTTACTAAACGTACACCTTAAAGTGTTACTAAACCCAGATCCTGCATTCATATTATATCATATATATTATATCATATTATATCATATTATATCTGGTCTCTCACAGTACACAGAACATGACAATGCAATTATTTTAGTAAATATAAACTGCTAAATATCTTTTCTCATCAGCAGTATATAGCAGTCTTTTGACTTCTATCAGTTCCTGGTAAAAGCTTTTAGGAGGTGTTTTCATACTGCACTGAGCTATCCTATCAGGATCCTCTGTCTGGATAGTGCTGATTGGCCCTGTGCTGATCACATGCACTCTCCCAAGAAAAAAAAAAACAAACTCTCTAGCAATACACACCAAACTGAGCATGTGCAGCCTGACTCCAAAGGTTCTGTCTTATCCGGACATGTTCTGGAGTCAGTGGAGGAAGAGGAGGCTCTGTGCATACAAGATCAAACAGCCTTTTTACACATGCAGAGGATTAACCCCTTAGGTTCCACAGTGAGTATAACAAGCATGCTTTACTGCATATACCGACTGATTTTACTCTTGTGGGTTTAGTAACACCTTAACATGGAATTGCTCAGCTTCAAAAAGTTTATGTTTTATCTATCAAATATTACATTTAGCAGAAAGGTAGAATTGTGCTTTATTTATATTACTTCTGGTTTGTTACTGAACCTACATATAAAGAAATTAATATCATCTAGGTAATGTTACCCCAAGCAGAATGTGAACATTGTTTTTTTTTTTCATACCCCCCCAAAGACAAAAATAATATTTGTATTTGCATATACTAATGTATATACTATCCTTGCAGACTGACTTCCTTTAATATTAATATGTATTTGCATTATATCTCTTTTATTTATAACCTGAACTAACTTTTCCAGTTATAAAAAGTTGGTCACATTTCCTGCATTGTTAGTTACTGTAAAATGTATATGTGGATGTTATGTAAACCTACCTTCTTAAACAGACATCTGGAAGTGTGCATGCCCTCAACCACCCAATGTTTTCTTACAGTATTTTGTCTGTTATGAACTATTGTAACAGGATTTGCATGATTACTTTTTCTTTCAGGTATCCTGTCAAAATTTATAAGCATTTGTAGTACAAGTATGTGGAATATTTTTCTTTTTATTTAATCTTTTGCAAGATATGTCAACTTCAGCCCGCTGGTGCCCACAGGGATTTTGGTTTCTGCTTCGAACATCACATACCAGTTACTTCTGCTTTTATCAACCCCCCAAAGCAAAGTGTATAACATTTGTTTAATTTAACCCTGCAGTAGTCAGTGAATCTACCAGGCGCTTATTAGAAGCCAGTTCCAGATAATGAACTTAAGTCAAAAAAATTAGAAGATCTATCATTTTTACATAAAGAGTCAGCAATACTTAAATGTTATTATAATAAAGGATTTCCTGAACTATATGTTTGAATTAATATAATTGAAATTAGTAATACAAAATACTATTTATGATAGTGCCTAATTACACTGAACAAAATTATAAACGCAACACTTTTGTTTTTGCCCCCATTTTAATTGAGCTGAACTCAAAGATCTAAGACTTTTTCTATGTACAAAAGGCCTATTTCTCTCAAATATTATATACAAATCTGTCTAAATTTGTGTTAGTGAGCACTTCTCCTTTGCCAAGATAATCCATCCACCTCACAGGTGTGGCATATCAAGATGCTGATTAATAGAGAAAACACGTGAAAGTGAATAATCCAAATGATTATCTTCAATACTAATAAGTCCAAATGATATAGTCCAAATATATTAAGGTAAACGTGAAACCAACAATCCCAGGTGTATAAGTGACATGGCTGTCCAATACGGTGGTGATCAAGTGCTCAGTAGATCCCAACACCAACAGAGAATGGTGATGTATTATGCTCACCAGAACAGTAGGACTCAGATTACCGTATAGCACCTGGGTCAAATCAGCTTGATAAACTGTAGATGGATGATTCGAAGTAATAAGACAAACCATGGATGTTCAAGTGAGATTTTGTAGCAGATGCAACGTCACACCAAAACTCCCAATCAGCCAGGAAATAGCAGATGGACTATATAATTTGGACTTATTAGTATTGAAGATAATCATTTGGATTATTCACTTTCACGTTTTTCATGTTTTCTCTATTGATTTATACTGAATGATCACTAGTGCTGCACTTTTTTGGGAATTTTTTGTATCACAATATGTCAGTTGTTTTGTGTAGCAGCTAATTTTTATGGCTAGCGCAATATTTTTCCTTTCCTCATTTACAAGATGCTGATTAGAGAGCATGATTATTGCACAGGTGTGCCTTAGGCTGGCCCCAATAAAAGGCAACTCTAAAATGTGCAGTTTTATCACACAGCACAATGCCACAGATGTCGCACGTTTTGAGGGAGCGTGCAATTGGCATGCTGAATGCAGGAATGTCCACCAGAGCTGTTGCCCGTGAACTGAAGATCATTTCTCTACCATAAGCAGCCTCCAAAGGCGTTTCAGAGAAATTGTCAGTACATCCAACCGGCCTCACAACCGCAGACCATGTGTAACCACACCAGCCCAGGACCGCCACATCCAGCATCTTCACCTCCTAGATCGTCTGAGACCACCAGCCACCCGGAGAGGTGCTGCAACAATCGGTTTGCATAACTAAAGAATTTCTGCACAAACTGTCAAAAAACTGTCTCAGGGAAGCTCATCTGCATGCTCGTCGTACTTATTGGGGTCTCGACCTGACTGCAGCTCGTCATCGTAACCGACTTTAGCTGGAAAATGCTCACATTCAATAGTGTCTGCCACCGTGGAGAGGTGTTCTCTTCACAAATTATTCCCTGGTTTTCTTAGATCTTTGAGTTCAGCTCATGAAAAACGGGGGCAAAACAAGTGTTGCGTTTATAATTTTGTTTAGTATAGTAATAATTACCATTACAAGGAAATTGTAAATCTAAGCTGCACAATGTAATGCCATCATGTAGCTTAGTTTTATTCAATTACCTGACAGAATCACTGGAACCCCTCAAATAATGTGTACTCCTGGTATGTGTGGAAGGGAGAACATCTCCCTTCATCCTATGTGACAGTGCAACATATCGCCTGGCTCACTGATACAAGAACTGTTTGTGTGTGAGGGCAGGGCCTAAGCCTATGCCCATAGGGACTATTAAAAAGTTTGCTTTTGCATTGGAACTCCATTCCGGTGGGACTGTTGTAAATAAAGTAAATAGGGTGTTATGTTATAGGTATGGCACTTTATGATTTTAACCACAATTTCCAAAACACGTATGGGTTCCCTTTAAATGATGCATACCACACAAGAGCTGATCCTCAGTAAGTTCATAATGCTGTCAAATTAGAGAATCTTTTCCAAAATATGCATGACAGGGTCAGAGTGTTTCCATTTAATTCCAGAGTGAAATGGTGCAGTAATTAGTAGCTCAGTTTGACATTTAAGGGGTCATTTTCAATTAAAAAAGCACTTATAGTATATGTTCTCATCTGACTTCATCCTAAGTCATGGCATGAGCACACAAATATGTCCCTGCAGCTTTTGTAGGTA
This sequence comes from Pelophylax lessonae, assembly GCF_965119305.1. Lineage (NCBI taxonomy): Eukaryota > Metazoa > Chordata > Amphibia > Anura > Ranidae > Pelophylax > Pelophylax lessonae. The sequence continues at coordinate 312,448,434 of NC_138772.1, read as the reverse complement.
TGTTTTTCTTAAACTTGGTGAAACACATTACCATCCATTAAATGTCCATGTGCTTATCTATATCTAAAGCCTTTTGTATCGAATATATTTATGCAGAAAGTGCATTCTATTCATGACATAGTATTTAGAAAAACATACTATATACATAAATAAATATATCTATATATATATATATATATATATATACATACACATTTATACACTATATTACCAAAAATATTGATACGCAGGTAAGGTGTGCTATTGTGTTGAGGTCAGGACTCTGTGCGGGCCAGTCAAGTGCCTCCAGTCCAAATTTGCTCATCAATGTCTTTATGGACCTTTCTTTGTGCAATGGTCCAAATCATTTGGTGGAGGGGTTATGGTGTGGGGTTGTTTTATAGGGGTTGAGCTTGGCCTCCTAGTTCCAGTGAAGGGAACTCAGCATACCAAGACATTTTGGATAATTTCATGCTCCCAACTTTGTGGGAACAGTTTGGAGTTGGCCCCTACTGTTCCAACATGACTGCTCAAAGCAAGGTCCATAAAAACATGGATGAGTACGAGGTAGAGAGTGTGCAGTGGAAAGCTGGCTAGTGAGGTGTCTCAATGGGTTTATATGAATAGGTGAGTGACATCATAAATTCTGGCATAAGGTCCAAAACTGCCCTTTACATTCACATTCTGTGAGAAATAGATGTACCGAATAGTGCTGCCCAATCTCCTTATCTGCCTCCTCTTTGTTATAGCTAGAGTAATCACAATGATTAGGGTGTTACGCTAGACATCCCCAGGGGCGGACTGAACGGTCGGGCACTTCGGACGTGGTCCGAGGGCCCGGCCGTGAAGAGGGGCCCGGCCTGGAAGGAGACCCGCCGCCCAGTACAGAATTAACTCACCCGATGTTGTCTCTGAGACAACATCGGGCTATCTGGGCCGGCGATGCATAGGTAGGAGGAGGAGAGCGGGGCCCGGCGACCGGCAATGCATAGGTAGGAGGAGAAGAGCGGGGCCCGGTGACCGGCGACGAGTTCCTGACCTGCTTGTTCTCTTCTCTCCTCTTCTCACAAGTTGTGAGTAGTTTGTGTCCTATGTCCTATATTATAGCCTCGCTCTGTTTGAAATAAATCTCCACGCAAAAGTCTCTCCTCTGAGGAATAGTGTGTACATTTGCATTATCCCACAACATTTTTATAAAAATATATGAATGAAAAATATATGATTCATATATTTTTCATATATTTTTATAAAAATGTTGTGGGATAATGCAAATGTACACACTATTCCTCAGAGGAGAGACTTTTGCGTGGAGATTTATTTCAAATAGAAATTGTGCAAGTAAACCTGCGCTCAGGAATATAACCTATTTAGTGCAATTGTATGTGTTTTATAATATATTTTGAGCTGCTGCTGAGAAAAGGGTCAATCCTTCAATAGAGATTTTAATATATGTGTCAGCGCTGCTCTATGTGCATAAAAATATATATCTAAGTGCTTAAATGTATACTATATATCACCAACCACCTATATGTGTATGTGCCAAATATTTATAAAGCAAAAACACTGTGCAATCACGTATCTAAATAACAATCACATAAAGTGCAAATAGCTGAACCAATATAAGGTGCCAAGTGCAAATGTACAAATACAGTATATGTCTCTTGTGCTCACAACAGTTCCATAAAGTTCTTGTGCAAACAATATGGTGAGAATAAATCACAAAGTGCTGGTTATTCCACTGCTGAAATTATAATTCATGCGCTATCAGCAGTCTCACAAAGTCCTTGTGTAAACACAGAAATGATAATGAATCTCAAAAAGTGCCCAGTGCCAAACAAGAAGTGATGATCAATCACAAAAAGTACCCGGTGCTCCACTGTGTGCTCCCCTCTTGTTCCCTCACTCACCAGATCTGTAGAGGTGTAGCGCCCATATACTCCTGGTAATGTGCCTTAGGATGCCAGGACCTCTCTGATAGACCCTCCGGATATCGAGCGGGTAACTGCACACTATACTGCTGCACGGGTTGAGTGCTTCCTGGTTGCGGTATCTTATCACTCAATTACATCCCCATAAAGTATGGCCATGAAAAGAAGAGATCCTCCATAGGTGTAGTAATTAACATAATCTCTTTATTAGATAAAATGACTTCACTTAAGGTCCGGTTCACACTGATGCGATGTGGGAAGGCTGCGAATTCGCAGCCTGTTCCCGCATCGCACACGCACCCCCGGCAGTTCACACTGCCATATGCGATCCGCTGGGGGTGTCAATGTAATCTTAACGACACCCCCAGTTTGATCGCATATCGCAGTGCGATCGTGCAGTTCGCACAGGATCGGATCGCACAAGTGTGAACCGATGTGCGATCCGATCCTGATGCGGCTGCAAAAATGCCTCCTGTGCGTGTTTGCTGCGGGTGCAATGCGAATTTAGCCATACAGTTTGTATGGCTAAACTCGCACCGCACAGCCGATCGCATGTAATGTTGGAGCAGTGCGCTCCGACATTACATGCGAACCCCGCACCCACACAAGTGTGAACCAGGGCTAAAAGTTAAAAGCCAAACAAATTTGTATTTTCTCCTTGCTTCACTACTACACTATGGAGGATCTCTTCTTTTAATGGCCATACTTTATGGGGATGTAATTGAGTGATAAGATACCGCAACCAGGAAGCACTCAACCCGTGCAGCAGTATAGTGTGCAGTTACCCGCTCGATATCCGGAGGGTCTATCAGAGAGGTCCTGGCATCCTAAGGCACATTACCAGGAGTATATGGGCGCTACACCTCTACAGATCTGGTGAGTGAGGGAACAAGAGGGGAGCACACAGTGGAGCACCGGGTACTTTTTGTGATTGATCATCACTTCTTGTTTGGCACTGGGCACTTTTTGAGATTCATTATCATTTCTGTGTTTACACAAGGACTTTGTGAGACTGCTGATAGCGCATGAATTATAATTTCAGCAGTGGAATAACCAGCACTTTGTGATTTATTCTCACCATATTGTTTGCACAAGAACTTTATGGAACTGTTGTGAGCACAAGAGACATATACTGTATTTGTACATTTGCACTTGGCACCTTATATTGGTTCAGCTATTTGCACTTTATGTGATTGTTATTTAGATACGTGATTGCACAGTGTTTTTGCTTTATAAATATTTGGCACATACTCATGTAGGTGGTTGACCTCCACCAATTTAAGCACTTGGATATATATTTTTATGCACATAGAGCACAATTATTTCAAATAGAGGCCTTGTCGTTGAGCCATACATTATATAAAAACACAAGATTAGGAGCAGCATGGCTTATAAGTGTAATAAGACCCATCTTTATAATGCACCATTTTATTAAAACTACATCATTTAACCACTTCTTAAAGTGGATTTTCCCCCTTAATGACCAGGCCATATTTTGCGATTTGGCACTGCGTTAATTTAACGGACAATTGGCGGTCGTGTGACACTGTACCCAAATAAAATTGGTGTGGCTGGAGGCGGGGCAAGGGTGTGGCTGGAGGCGGAATATGGGTGGGGCCTGGAAGGGGGCCCTTGATTTATTTTGCCCAGGGGCCCTGAGGGTTCTCAGTCCGCCCCTGGACATCCCATTTGCCAACGCCCCTCCAAAAACAAAAATGTGTTTGTCTCTTGTCTATATTTCTCCCTCTTTCCCTCACTCCTTCTCTGAACCCACAAACAGGAAAACGATGTGATATCAGAGGAAATAACCTGCAAAATGCACATAAAAATGCGCCCTAATGCACATCAGTGGAAGGCAATGCACATCTATTTTTCGAGAATTGTAATGCATGTTTATGTGTGAACAAGCCTTAAAACTATTGCACCACCAAGTTTCAGTGCAGTTTGTACTGTAGAGGCTTATTTCTCTATTGTTTGAATGTTCTTGGGCTATTGATTTAGGCAATTTTCTCTAAGGATCTAATGTTAGGAAATGTTACATTTGCTCAGAGAAAGGCAACCTAACCCCTTACAACCACCTGAAACATATGTGCCATGGCTTCCAATCATGTAACCAATGTGACAGTGATTGCTGAACCCCCGCCCCCTGGGCATTTTTAATTAAAGGTACACTGGTGGGGGGGGAAGAAAAAAGTTAAATATTATATATATAACATAACATATTATGAGAATTAAGGGTATTATTCACAACTTTGGGCAATAATAATAATGTTCACAGTTTGCAAGGACACAAGGATTAAATTCGGTACACTGTTTAAAAAAAAACCTGCCCTATTTTCATTTTTATGTAATTTATTGTTTTAATACTATAGTTGTATCAGACAATTACAGTGTTAAACAAAGCCACACTGCTAATTGGAGACTGCAGTGACTTCTGCAAGTAGAAGCAAATATTATAGTAGTATTATAGTATAGTATATATAGTAAAGCCTTAAAATTTGTATGTGATAACTGACAACTGATCACATGGTCGGAAACCACTCTGATAGGTTCCATGATCATAAGTAGGTACAGATGCTGCCTGTTTTAACAGCTAACAGCCATGCACTTTGCCGGCTGGTAGCAGAAAAATGGACAGAGGTTATTAACATATCCTCAGCATGGGGCATTGTACTGGGGAAATATAATACGTATATAGATTGCAGGGTTGAAGAGCAATTCCAGGCAACAAGCGAATGCAACTGGTGAGCTACTAATATTAGTAAACACTGAAGCTGTGTTAAAATCTTATTCTGTAACTACATTTTTAGTTCTAACAGTAACTTCTGAGGCAAATCTGAATCTAATTAGTGACTGCGAGGAGCATATTATCATTAACATCTTTTACATTTGGTTTATTTGCTGTAGTTATTTTTTTTCCAGATTCTATGGATATTACAACACATTTTTGTAATTTACTCAAATATACAATTTTATTTTAAGTATATTAGGAGGGAGGGGGCATATGTAGTTACACATAGTGGCTGATTTACTAGAGGAATTTAGATTCTTGACGCAAAAAAAAAATCATATGAAGAATTATTTCCATTAGCCAGTCCGGACAAAAAATGGTTTCACAAATGAAATGTGAAAATAGTGATCTACGGTTTATTTGATTTGTATTTAAAATAACAGTTCTTGCCCACTTTAGTTTAGACCCCACTATTTTCTGAGGAGTCCAATAGCTTTGGTTCTTGCAAGAGCAGGTCTGTGGTGCATGAGTTGCCATGTTTTTGTCATCATGATGTCCCTGATCATAGCTGAGGATGGATCTACTGTAACACTGTGCATTGTTACTGTAAATGCAGATTTGTATTTAACCACAAGATGGCAATGTTTACAGTAGCCTTAATGCTCATCACAGCCTTAATACAGGTGTAAAGAGACCGCTGGGATTTGTATGATGAAAGCAGAATTTTTCCTCATAGTGAAGCTGAAAATAAACTACAAACTGCTCCGTACAGGAGCCCGTCCATCGGTACTACCCTGGTACCTGACACACATACGTTTTCTATAAATGAGGTTGTTTCCCCCATTACTCAATCTGCCAATTTTTGCAACATTTGATATATCTGTGACTTCACACTCCCAGGAGGGGACTGACCCCACCTTTTTACTCCGGTTGGCTGTACTCATTTTACTGCTACTGTAACCATTAGTTGAGCACTGTTTATGGCGTTGTTGTCAGATTGTTCTGTTTCATTTTTACCTGATGTGCCTTAACTCTGTTTGTATTGCAACCTCTTACTTAATAAAGAAAATAAAAAAAAAAAAAAGAAAATAAACTACAAAGTCCAGAAGCAATCACCAGGGGGTAGAAGCAGATAAAAGCAAAAGCCTAAGAAAACATAGGGGAGTTGGAGAGAGACTTTGCTGGTTTAAGGAGCCTGTGTGAGAGCTGTGTTGAGCTACATGGGCCTAGCCTGGACCAGGTTAGGCTGAGAAGCCAAAGAAAGCACTGTTTAAGCTAAGTGGAAGAAACAGGCTTGTGGAGACTTGCTCACTGCAGAAGGGGGAGAGCCACCACCAGCACAGCCGCATCTTGAAGGGAAAAGAGGGGCCCCTCATCACCGGACACTCATTGATTTTCTGATCATTATCCAAGGACTGGGTAAGATTGTTCCTAACCCACCTATCGACAGATTCAGTTACAAACTGTTGCTGCCATTAAGGTTCTTCAAGTTCAAAGACATTCTATAGCAGGGATCCTCAAACCACGGCCCTCCAGCTGTTGCGGAACTACACGTCGCATGAGGCATTGTAAAACTCTCAAATTCACAGACATGACTAGGCATGATGGGAATTGTAGTTTCTGAACAACTGGAGGGCCATAGTTTGAAGACCCCTGCTCTATAGTAGGCCTTTACTAGCAACAGATGTTCAATGCCTTTTATTGCTGCAGACTGCCATCTTTCAACTGATTTCATGGTCACTGTCTGCAGGTTACTGAACTAAATTAACCCCTCTGCTCCTTGCTAGACAGAATCCTGTAGCTGCATCCTTTCTTGTTCAAGACATCTAAGGAAGGAATCTTGATGCTTAAGTTCAACTTCACTCTTTAAAGGTACACACACCTATCAATCCCCCCCCCTCTCTTAAAGTGACCATTACCCGCAATTCAACCACCCCCATGTATATGCACGTAAGAATGTAAAGGCACATTTCAAAGGTGCCTACAAAAGAAAGCATTGATTGTGATACACATGTTACATATAGCCGTGCATGCAACAGTGAGAGCAATATTTCTAGACCTCTTCCATAACACTAAACAGATGACCTATAGGAGGCTTTAAATGTGTCACCTATGGAAAATATAGGGTAATGGCAGATCTGTGGGCGCAAATCTAGCTGGGAGGAAGAGAAAATAGTGCCATACCAACTCCCCACCACTGCTCAGAATAGGTAGAGTAATCTCTCCCTGCGGCAGCCAGCTACAAGAGGTGGCGCCTCTGAAAACAGGAGCGGCACCCTCAGCTCTCCTGATATGGGCAGATAGACCCCACCCATGGGGTGTGGTATCACAGCAGTTAGCAAGGCAATAGGAGATGCTGCTTTCTCTTAAAGCACAGTAAATTATACCCATCTAAATGCCAGCCTGCAATCTAGGTCCTTCTGTAAACGGAGATCATCAGATCAAAAGGGCAGCAAGGAGAAGACTCCCTCCGTGAAGCAAGATTTGTAGCTCAAGAACCTTATTAGATCCCTGTATTGTGCTTTTAGTCTGCTGTACAGCCTGGTCTTCAGACAAGGGGTGACTATTTTCTACTTTAACTGCTTGTCTAATTTGATTGACAATTTTTTTGCATAATGCTGTTTCTAATCTTAATTCTCCTTTGGTTAACTCAGCTGTGATTTTTTGTACCTGTGGTGCCAAACACTTGTTGCAGTGCTGCCGACTGTCCGTCGAGAGACAAGAGCAAGATATTGGCTGGAAAGAGCACAATATACTGACAAGCAGGAAGTTCAAAGGCATGGCTAAAATAGGGAGTGCACAGTAAGAGCAAAGAGTTCAAAGTTCAAGAAAAACAAGGTTCAAGGCAAGCTTATTCAAGGAATTGTCCAGGGAGCTGTCCAGCATCCCAGGCGGCTCAAAAAGAAGAAACATCGCCAGACAGAGCAGAAGTTGCAATTTCAGACCTGGATCCTGACAGTTTATTTCGTTATTGGAAACTTGCTATTAAATAACATTATTTTTAAACCAATATTAAAGTGAATTTATTTGCATTTTTGGTGTCTGGATCTTTTATTTATTTGTTTTTTTTATGCATTGCTGCCTTCAGTTCTATTCACCTTGCAGAGATTATCTATTATAACCTGTTGCATCTGCAGGGCAGGACGTCTCTCTAGTGGGCCACAGAATAGATCAGGGCAGTGATGGTGAACCTTGGCACCACAGATGTTTTGGAACTACATTTCCCATGATGCTCAACTACACTGCAGAGTGCATGATCATAATGGGAAATGTAGTTCCAAAACATCTGGGGTGCCAAGGTTCACCATCACTGGTCTAGGGTATGTAGCATCCTTTTCATTTTTTTTTTCTACGTTTTGCACTGAAACCTCGAGCCAACCACCATCATGTTCTCAATGCCAAACATTAGTTTCAAACAAACAGCGTGCTAAGTCTGTTAAACCCCTTTCACACCAATACGACTTGTCAGGCGACTTGGTCAGCCTGACAAGACGCGGTCCGTCGCGGTCCATTGACTGCTACAGGAACCGTTCTAATAGGAGCGACACAAGTCGCTCCGACTTAGAAAAAGGGTCCTGTACTACTTTCGGGCGACCTGGAGCGACTTGCATAGACATTCATTTTATGAAGTCCGTGCAAGTCGCGCCGAAGTCGCTCTGCACGCGACTTCACAGGCGAAGTCGCGCTGCATGCGACTTCACAGGTCGCCCCCTAGTTGTATCCGACATAGTGTGAACGGGCTCTTAGAGCAGCATTAGTGGGGCTATTGGACAGGAGACATGATATATATGCTAAAAATATTTTACTATGCATTAAATATTTCAGATACAGTATATGGGCTGCATAGTAATTATGTAGGTAGCATTTATTTGCTAGGGTCCTGAGCATTATTCTTTTCAAAGATACTTGAGATTGCAAAATGTCCCCCCATAAACAAATACAAAAAACATACTAGTAATTTAAATAGCCTTTGAATAAAGCAAGCATCCCTGAAGCAACACAGGAATATGCCAGAGTTGTGTAAATATGGAAAATTAATAACTCACATTCTGGTAAACTATTGAAAAGTGTATAAACGTGATTTAATCGGCTATTTTGAAATACTTTAAGGTCCATTTTTATTTTTATTAGCTTTTATATTTACTCTGTTAAAAAAAAAATAATAATAACAGCTTCTTCCTTGCGCAGTTAGGATTATGTTATTATTTAAAACTGTAGCATGGGTCACAAATCATCTTCACTTCATTTAGATCCTACAGAGGAAAGGTTGTAAACACTTACTATGTCATTTCCTTTTGACAGTTTTCATTCTCTTATCGTTGTTATTGATCTCAGTTAAGCACTCTTTTTTTAGTAATAACCTAGGAAAGGCATCTATCAGGATACAAGTGATTTGTTGTAGTTAATTCAATTAAATATTTTTCACACTTTCCTTCACCACTGATTACACATAAATAATTCATGCACAAAGATCAGGGTTCAAGATTACTTCTGTAAAATGACATACTGTAATCAGTTGCGTCAAACCTTAATGGGTTCTCATATGCATATAACTATTATTAGAAACCTAAGTTACAGAAAAGTCAAATGATCTGTTGTGTTTGATAGAGAAAAGCAGCAATGGGCAACTGTTCCACTTTAGTTTAATGCAAATCAACAGATACAGTATAATGCCATAAATATATAGGACATATACCGGAAATTAGCATACGATTGTGATATGTTTTGTGTGTCTTTTTTTAGCTGTCCTTTTTATGAAATAAATAGAAATGTAGTAAAACTTACATCGAGCAGGCATATGTTTTGTCACTCTGGGGAGGCTCCCTGCAGGATATGTTGTATGAAAGGATTGCCACATGACGATATATATATATATATATATATATATATATATATATATATATATATATATGTATACAGTAAACCCCCGCTCCATCGCGGTTCAGTTTTTGCGGTCCCGGTATATTGCGTTTTTTTTTGTAATGTTATTTTACTATATAAATCATTAAAAATGAAATATTTTTGTATTTTCCATAGCTCTTGCTATGTCTCTCAGTATCTTTTATGTGTTTAAATGAGTTTCTATTGTTTTTAAAGTGTGTTTAACCGCTTGCCGACCGCCGCACGACTATTTACTGCGGCGGTCAGCCCCTCACAGGCATAGCGACGTAGTACTACGTCGCTAGCCTGTAAGGGACTAGGGAGCGAGCGCGCGCCCCAGGAGGCGCGCTCCTGCTCCCGGGCGGTCACGGACCCCCCCGCACGTGTGACCAGCGGACCCAATGTTAAAAAAAAAACAACAAAAATGACAAAAATCTTTCCCTTTGTTAGTAAACGCGATAACTTTTGCGCAAACCAATCAAAATACGCTTTTTGCGATTTTTTTTCCAAACATATGTAGCATAAAACAAATTGGCTGAAAATGTTAAAAAATTTGGATTTTTACATTTTTTTTGGGGGGAATTTCATATAAAAAAATGTGAAAAATACTGTTATTTTTGCAAAATTGACGCTCTTTTTTTGTTTATAGCGCATGATCAAAAAATCGCAAAGGTGATAAAATACCACCAAAAGAAAGCTCTGTTTGTGGGAAAAAAAGGACGTCAAATTCGTTTAGGTACAGCGTCGCAGGACCGCGCAATTGTCCGTTAAAGTCACGCAGTGCCGAATCGCAAAATACCCCCTGGTCAGGAAGGGGGTAAAATCTTCCGGGGCTTAAGTGGTTAACAACAACACAAAAAAAGTATACTCACTCAGCTGGATCTGTCCCCTGCCGCTTTGAAGACTTGAAGAATTGAAGGATCAAAGACCGCTGATTGCTGAGTTCTCAATCTTCAGTGAAGCAGAGAGCCGGTGACTGCCAGTGACCAGCTCTCTGGTCTGCCCCTACAGCACTCACTGGAGCACTGAGCTATGGAGGGGGCAGGAGCGGCTGGCTCAGTCTCCCAATGGTTTTCTAACAGGCTGAGCCAGCTATCAGTCCAGGAATCTGGGTGGTTTCCAACTCTAAAGTGATGTCAGCTGTAACGTCTGCTGTTGACTGAAATGGGCCACAGGAGTGCAGAACGAACTGGACTCCTGTGATCCATAGGAGAAGTACAGCCAAGAGAGCTTTGGCCATACTTCTCCTGTAAGCCTCAAAACTTTCAAAAACCCACAGAAAAAATGACCATGAGTCTTGCAATGGACTTAACCGGTTGCCGACCGCCGCACGACTATATACTGCGGCGGTCAGCCCCGGCCAGGCAGAGTGACGTATCGGTACGTCACTCGCCTGTCACTGACTTGCGAGCCTATCACGGGCGGGCGCGCGCCCGCCGAGGCGCGCGCCCGCCGCGGCTCGTTCACAGGCAAGTCAGTGCGTGTGACCGGCGGACTCGATGTCCGCCGGCCACACTACGATCGCTCCTGTGAAGGGAGAAAGACAGAGCAGCTTGTGTAAACAAGCTGCCTGTCAGTTCTCCCTGTGTAAAAGTGAAGATCTGACCGTTCTACTATGTAGAACGGTTGATCTTTGCTTTTACACCAATAGCCATGTCCCTACACAGTAGAAAGCACGCCCCTAGGACACACTTAACCCCTCCCTGTCCAATAAAGTTAACCCCTTCCCTGCCAGTGTCATTTTTGCAGTAACAGTGCATATGTATAGCACTGATTACTGCAGTAATGTCACTGGTAACCCCAAAAGTGTCAAAAATGTCAGTCAAGGGTCCGATCTGTCCGCCGCAATGTCGCAGTACCGAAAAAAAAATCGCAGATCGCCGCCATTATGCGTTAAAAAAAAAAACACCAAAAATGACAAAAATCTTTCTCTTTGTTAGTAAACGCGATAACTTTTGCGCAAACCAATCAAAATACGCTTTTTGCGATTTTTTTTACCAAACATAGGTAGCATAAAACAAATTGGCCGAAAAATGTTAAAAAATTTTGATTTTTACTTTTTTTTTTGGGGAATTTCATATAAAAAAATGTGAAAAATATTGTTATTTTTGCAAAATTTACGCTCTTTTTTTGTTTATAGCGCGTGATCAAAAAATCGCACAGGTGATCAAATACCACCAAAAGAAAGCTCTGTTTGTGGGAAAAAAAGGACGTCAAATTCGTTTAGGTACAGCGTCGCACGACCGCGCAATTGTCCGTTAAAGTCACGCAGTAAAAAATCGCAAAAAAACCCCTGGTCCTTTAGCAGCCAAATCCTCCGGGGCTTAAGTGGTTAAAAACGTCAAATTATTTGAAATGAATCATTTTACTGAATAATAATTTACAAGTAATGTAGATTTCAAAAGACTTCTAATTTCTTCAGGGCTAAAAGTACAATCATCTACAATCACAAAGGGATTGCACCAATTTAATTTGCATAGTTGCCATATTTGCCAAGAGAAAGCTCTTACTGTCCAAAAAGAAGGGTAGGGCAAGACAAAAGTCTGCTATTGGAAGAATAGGCAAAGACCAGGCATTCCGGAACAATGTGCCGTGTACTAATCCAAGATTGAATTCTTTGGCACCGCAACAGTTGAATTTTTGACACAAATTAAATAACGTTTCAGAAGAATAACTTCACTCTACTAGGGTTATCAACTGGCCTTGTCAAAGCCCTGATTTAAATCCCACTAAAAAAATATTATGGCCTGGACAGAAAAAGGCAGTTTAGGCAAGGAAACACACAAATACATTGCAACTGAAGGGATAGAGGATTGACCTACCAGAGACTGGGTGGGCAGTTATGCAAATCCCCTACAAGAAGTTATTTTTGATAAAGAAGGCACTACCAGCTTTTAAGACTAAGGCTGGCTATACATTATTCAATTCTGTTGTGCAATTTTCCTTCAGATTTACCAAAACCATACAATATGAGGTCAAACCTAAATACTTTCCATTTGTATGCAATTAGGCAGGTCCTTGCACTACATAGTTGAAGGTAAATCTAAAGGAAATTGAATAAGAAAATTGTTTAATTTATGGTTTAATTAACATTTTCCACTGACACCATTACACCTATGGCGCTTCTCCACTGCGTGTACAGGCTCGGCTCCACTCGGCTCTACTTGGCTCAGCTCGGCTCTGTTTGCTTTTCCACTTCATTGGTACTGGTCGGCATGTTTCGGCACTGTATAGGCTCTACTCGGCTCGGTTTGCTTCTCCACTAAAGTAGTACGTAGTTGCGCCCCCCTCTACGGCCTACTGACGATTCTCTGACCAATCAGTGGCTAGTAATGACGACCAATCAGGCTGCATGCGAAGGATTGTGGGATTTGGTATAGGTATAGCACGCTTGGAACCCCAACCGAGGTGGTACCGTTTAAGCGAGCCATACCGAGCCGTACCATGTAGTGGAAAAGCGCCGCCGTACCAAACCGTACCGAACCGTTCAAACACCGTACCATGCCATACCATGCAGTGGAAAAGCGCCAAAGTGAGCCATACCGAGCCGTACCATGCAGTGGAAAAGCGCCATATCATTATATTACCAAAAGTATTGGGACGCCTGCTGTTACACGCACATGAACACATGAACAATGTGTCAGTTTCTCTTTAAAGTAAACTTTTTACTTTGTCCTGCATGCAAAGAATTTTAAAGTACACTACATTGTCAAAAGTATTGGGGCGCCTGCCTTTACATGCACATGAACTTAGGCATTGCAGTCTTAGTCAGTAGGGTTCAATATTGAGTTGGCCCACCCATTGCAGCTATAACAGCTTCAACTCTTCTGGGAAGGCTGTCCACAACATTTAGGAGTGTGTCTCTTGGAATGTTTGACCATTCTTCCAAAAGCACATTTGTGAGGTCAGGCACTGATGTTGGATGAGAAAGCCTAGCTCACAGTCTACTCTTTAATTCTTCCAAGAGGTGTTAAATATGGCTGAGGTCAGGACTCTGTAGAGGCCAGTCAAGTTTCTCAAACCCAAACTCACTCATTCAAGTCTTTATGGACCTTGCTTTGTACACTAGTGCGCAGTCATGTTGGAACAGGAAGGGCCAACCCCAAACTGTTCCCACAAAGTTGGGAGCATGAAATTGTCCAAAATGTCTTGGTATGCTGACACCTTAAGAGTTTCCGTAACTTGAACTAAGGGGCCAAGCCCAACCCCTGAAAAACAACCCCACACCATAATCTCTCCTCCACCAAATGATTTGGACCAGTGCACAAAGCAAGGTCCATAAAGACTCGGATGAGCGAGTTTGGGGTGGAGGAACTTGACTAGCCTGCACAGAGTGGAGACTGTGAGCCAGGCCTTCTCTCCAGCATCAGTACCTGACCTCACAATTGCGCTTCTGGAAGAATGGTCAAACATTCCCTTAGACACACTCCTAAACCTTCTGTACAGCCTTTCCAGAAGAGTTGAAGCTGTTCAAGCTGCAAAGGGTGGGCCAACTCATTATTGAACCCCACTGACTAATGCCTCATACACACGCAACGATTATCAGCCGACTGATCGGCCGACTTTTGTCCAGTGTTGTTGTGTTGGTTGAAATGTGCTCTAGACTGCACACGAATTTTCTCGGCCAAAAAAATCCAACTTCAGAAGTGATGTCATGTGATGGTTTACTTTCCGTGTGTTTTTTCATCAGATTTTTGTCTGCCGAAATCTGTACTGACTGGCGGAAAATCGGCTGTTGTGTTGACGGCCAACAAAAATTTTATAGCCTGCACACCAGATTTTATTCGGTTGTCGAAAGCATCATACTAACAAGCCGATAATCGGCCGATCGGACGTTGGCCGAAAATTCACGGCCAACTATCGATGAGTGTGTACGGGGCATAAGACTGGGATGCCATTAAAGCCCAAATACTTTTGGTAATATAGTATATTTTTATTAAATAAACGATTGAAGTACATAAATTATATCTGTAGACATTGTTTGAATGCAGATTTAATGATTTCTCATTGCGTGATAGAGCGTAGGGGTTCTTTGTTAATCATCTGGTTCTTTGAAAATGAACTAGTTTGTAAGGCCATTGTTACATTTATGCAAATAGCAATGACATATATTAAAGTAGGTGACATTTTCTGATTGGTGATATCGTCAGCTTTCTAAACCAGCTTGTATTTCAGTGTGCCCCCCCCCCAACACCATAATCGGAGTAGTGCAAAGCACAATATATATTGCCTGGAATTAGATGTTTAAGTAAACAGTTAAGCAGTATAATATAGTAAGGAATTAGGCTGTGATTTTGTAAGGTATTTGCAAAGAAAAATGATTTCTTTGTCTTTAAAACATGTGAAGAGTTTTTCGTGTAATTATATTATATGTATACGCGCATATGTGATTTAATTACAAGAGACAGATTGAGTGTAATGGTTGTTCAAGCTTTCTCCAAATGTGGAAAACCCAAGGCTAAAAACAGAGAGTTCCGTATTCCCAACTAAACAATGAAGTGGACTAGCACTGTAACAAGCTTCCACTTGACATACTAAGGTAACAAGCATGCAGACAAGGAGTATCATCCTTCTGGATGAAAAGATACCCTGGAGACTTGCCATTTCCAGCCTGGAAACTCACAGAACTTTTAAGATTCTTTGGCTACATAAAGAAACTTTTTTACTTCATAGAATACATGCTTTATTGTGGCATATTAGAATTAATCAAACTGAGAATGTATTTTCTAGTGATCCTATATCCTAGGAAAAGGCTATTTATGTTGTTAAATACCATTTTAAGCATGAGCAAAATGACATTAAGAGCTGGATTTTACTCTCTCAATCAACATTATCTATTTTTTACTCCTTATGCTGCTAACATTAGTAAATCAGTAGGAAAGTATAAAATATTTACTTGTTTTAAACATTATTTTTGTTACATTTCTTCAATTACTTCCTGGTTTCCAGGCCTAGGCAAATGATATCATACATTTCGGGAGTCTTCAGGTGAGGAGGAGGGGTTTTCTCAGCTAGGTACACCCTCCTGCCTTCATCCCTGAGTTAGGAGCCGATGGATTTTAATTATTTAAAGTGAATTCTCAGCAAAATAAAGCATGGAGACATGGATGGATGGGTGAGTTTGCGTTGAATATTAAAAATTAATTAAAGAGGAACTGCACTGCATCTGGGCCCCACAAACCAAAAACGCTATTTCATTCATTTTTAGTATTTAAAACCTACTCCCCCATCCATCCATGTCTCCATGCTTTCTTTTGCTGAGAAATAATTTTGAAAAATGCCCCCTGGCATTTCTGGCAGTGGCCATCTTTTTATTATTATTATACAGGATTTATATAGTGCCAACAGTTTGCGCAGCACTTTAATCTTGAGTAAGGGCAGATGATTCTTGTATCATTTACTTCCTGGAATTCGTCCCAGGCATTGGCTGAGCTGACAACCCTCCCTTCCCTCCTCAAGACTCCTGGGATGTATGACATCATTTTCCGAGGCATGGAAACCAGGAAGTAATTGAGGAAATGCAAAAAAAAGTGTAAAACAAGTAAATATGATATACGTTCCTATCTATTTACTAATGATAACAGCATAAGGATTATAAATAGTCCATGTTGATTGAGAGAGTGAAGTTCCACTTTAAATAGCGTTTTTGATGAAGTGCAGTTCTGCTTTAGGAAGAACTCAATGGTTGGCTATAGATGGGTATATTTCTAATCATTAGTGATGAGGATGACATATTTATTCATCCTTCTAGCAATTGTCACAATACCAGATTTGCTGTCTTTTTAATGAGACTTTGGCAAAAAAAAAATCACTTGACTCATTATGAATTTTTCTACAAGCTGGTAAAATTCTATGTGTGATTTAGGGGTATTTCTAAAGTAAGCATAGGCTGGCTTTTGTTCACATATTAAATCTTACACACCACTTTAAAAGTATTCACCGGGTCTATTTGACACCACAAAAATTGAGCAAAATCTATCCAGGTGCTCCTTCATGCTGCTGGAAGTGTGGCAGTGGGGATGCTGATTTCTGCCAAATGCTGTGGTCACAATTTATCAGGGAAGAGGTCACAAGTTTTTTAAGCTCCCTTGCTATGATTCCCATTCCACAGAGTGTTCCAGTCTCTTTTCTGGGCCTGGTGGGCACCCTGACTCACTGCCGAGCAACTAAGACCCTTATAGGTCTATAACAGTTTTATGCAAGGAAAGCTATGATTCTAAATTTAAAACAACCTGAAGCGCCCCTTTAAACTCCTTGAAGGCCTTTATTAAAGTGATTGTAAAATCTTTTTTTTTTTTTCTATTAAAATAACAAATATATTATACTTACTTGCTCTGTGCAGTTGGTTTTTCACAGAGCAGCCCGGATCCGCCTCTTCTCGGGTCCCTCATTGCTGCTCCTGGCCCCTTCCTCCTGTCGATTGCCCCCACAGCAAGCAACTTGTTATGGGGTCACCTGAGCTGAGCTGAAGCTCCGTGTGCCCCCTCTCTCTCCTGATTGGCTGAGTTTGGCACAAGGCTGTGTCTCAGACAATCAGGAGGGAGAACGCTGGATGGCGCTGGACAGAGATGGGGCTTTGGTGAGCATTAAGGGGGGCTCGGGGATGCTGCTACACACAGAAGGCATTAAGATAAAAAACCTTTTGACTTTACAACTCCTTTAATTCTGATATTCAATGATACAAAGCCATGTACCATTCCAGGGGATGTCCAGACAAATTTGGCAAAATATTGAATATTTGGCTTGAATCACACACAACTAATGCCACTCAATAATTACTATAATGCCAGTTGGCTGCTTGCTGATTTTAAAGCCTCCTAGGCATTTTTACCCCTTATTATCCTTCAGGGTTTATAGACCCAGTGTACAACACCCTTCCATTTTCATGACCTACTAATGATGGTTGCTGAATTTGACATGTTACACTACCTATCCTATTTCCTGGTGAATATGAGCAGTATAACATTTTTAAGTCTTTGTTTAGTATATTTCTGAGCAGCGGTAATGGGTACCACTAGTTGGACTATGTTAGGGCTCTTTCACACGGCCGCTCCGATTTCTTCTTCCGCTGCGGCACTTTTTTTTTTTTTCACGGACACGGATGACATTTGTGTCATCCGCTCCGTATGTTCGCATATCATTCCATCCGTTTGCGGATGATATACGGACATAATGTATGTCTATGGGGATTGCGGATGTCAGCGGATGACATCGCTGACAACGGATTTTGCATCCGTTCCGTTTTTTTAACGGAAGAATAATCAAAATAATTTCCAAAAAAAAAAAAAAATCTTACACAGCACAGTTTAAAAAACAAAACAGCAACCTTTTTCTATAAACAACATATTAGCGTTGATTTACTAAAGTCAAACAGACTGTACATTTTGCAAGGGAATTATTCTCACAGCTTAGAAATTAGGCATTAGTGATGACTTCCATCATCCAATAACGTGCAAGCAAAAATGCTGTTTTCCTTGCATGTAATTGGGTCTACTTTGCAAGGTGAAATTGCACCACATTCACTAAGCTCAAGGACACATTCCCAGACTTGTATAAAGTACTCAAAATTTCTACTTGAGTAAAAGTACAAGTGCTTGATCAAAAAATTACTTGAGTAGAAGTGGAAGTGCTCGCAGAAAAAGTTACTTAAGTAGAAGTACTAAAGTATTCAACATTTTTTTTACTTAAGTATTGCAAGTAGTTTTTTCAAAAAATTTGCTACTTAAGTACTAAAAGTAAAAAGTACCAGTAGTTTTGAAAAAAAAATTCTACTCAAGTACTGAAAGTAGAAGTACAAGTACTGTGTTATGTAGTTATTAAAGAAATAAGTCAAAAGTTTGAACATCATATTGTTTTTATTATTTCAAATGATTAACCTGTGTTTGTTAGTAGTTTCTTGATGCACTTTAAGCGCTGTAGCACCATTTATTTGTTTGTTTCATATTTTCTTTTTATTGGAAAGATTTGGTATAGCAGCTTTTATTATACACAGCCTTTATTTTCGTATGCGCTGATTTACAAATGACATTATACACATTTTTTTGAGCTTTATGCAACCTGCCATCTACTGTTCTGGCAGGGGGAATTTTTTTAAAAGTAACGAGTAACTATGCAGCACAAAAAAAAAATACTTGAGTAGAAGTATCGAAATCATCGAAAAAATGTAGTGAAGTAAAAGTAGAAGTAGGAGAAAAAAATTCTACTCTAGGAAAGTACAGATACCGCATTTCGGTACTTAAGTACAGTACTTAAGTAGTTCTACTTCGTTACTATACATCTCTGCACATTCCCTTGCAAAGTGCAACTTCCCATTACAAAGTGAACAGCCTATTTGCACATAGTAAATCAATCCCATTGTTTATAGCAGGGCTTTTATTAAACATGGTCCTGCAAAGAGTCATCAGGGGTGCTGCAACAAAAGCACCAAAAAACGCCACAACTAATGTAGGCAGTTGAATGAAATATCCTTTACTGCCGGCTAATGCTTTTTTTTTACCACTCTGGTGGTCTTGTTTGTGCTTTTTAAACTCGCATGTAACCTCCTGTGGGACTTTGTGCTGTGCGGGCTGCCCACCCGCATCCTGCCAACCGAGCACCTCATCGGTTGCTAAGGAGGCCATCAGGATTCTCTCTCTTCAACTTCAATGGTGCGGTAAGTGGTGGATAAAGAGAGACTTTTCTAGCAGGAATTCCTTGCTTTTTCACACTTACTGACACTACATACTGCTCACAGACTGATATTACCTTACTGACGGACACTATCATACTGCTTACTGACTGGCACTATATACTGCTCACTGACTGATGCTACCATACCGCTCACTCACTGCCGCTGCCATACAGCTCACTCACTGCCACTACCATACCGCTAACTGGCTGATGCTACCATACTGTTCACTCACTGACCGCTACCATACCGCTCACTCACTGCCGCTACCATACCGCTCACTCACTGCCGCTACCATACCGCTCACTCATTGCCGCTACCATACCGCTCACTCACTGCCGCTACCATACAGCTCACTCACTGCCGCTACCATACCGCTAACTGACTGATGCTACCCTACTGTTTACTCACTGCCACTACCATACCGCTCACTCACTGCCGCTACTGTACTGCTCACTGGCTGCCGTTACCATACCGCTAACTAACTGATGCTACCATACCGCTCACTCACAGCCTCTACCATACTGCTAACTGACTGACACCACCATACCGCTCACTGATCAATGCTACTGATCAATGCATACCGTTCACTGACTGGCTCTATCATACTGCTCACCGACTATCCTACCACTGCATACTGCCCTGTCCTGCCATTAAATGTTGCTCACATATTTCTACAGGTACAAGATAGCTCTGTGTCACAACCTACTGATTACAGAACTCTGCCTCACATACTACATTTTAGGGCTTGATTTTAGGGTTTGTTCATGCCAGGTGTGGTGTGGGAATGCATGAGAAATTGCTTGTTTTCCCACACAGCACCAAAACGTGCTGCCTTTTATAGATGCACGCAGGTGCCATTATTTCTCAATGGCACTCTCATGCATCTAGCAAATGCACATGTGTTCGCTTGACGGGGATGAGAGAGTTTGGGGTGGAGAAGCTTAACTGGCCTGCACAGAGTCCTGAACTCAACCCGACAGAACACCCTTTGGAATGAATTAGACCGCAGACTGCAAGCCAAGTCTTCTTGTCCAAAATCAGTGCCTGACCTCACAAATGCGCTTCTGGAAGAATGGTCAAACATTCCCATAGACACATTTATAAACCTTGTGGACTGCCATCCCGGAAGGATTGAAGCTGTTATAGTTGCAAAGGGTAGTCCAACTCAATATTGAACCCTACGGACTAAGACTGGGATGCCATTAAAGTTCATGTGCATGTAAAGGCAGGCATCCCAACACTTTTGACAATGTAGTGTACTTTAAAACATACCTATGCTTTGCATGCAGGACAAAGTAACAAGTTTACTTTAAAGAGAAACTGACACCTTGCCCATACCGTGCAAGAAAAACCAGCACCTTTACACTGAGCTCCCACACTCCTTTTCCCAGCTCTGCATTGCCACTCCTGGCCTGTGGCAGATGGCACTAAAATACCTGGTTGGCCAGATGGCTGGAATCCAGATACCAAGGGGGGCAGTGATATCACTCCTTCAGTTATGTGACAATGTTCAAGACCCAAGTACTGCAACAAGCTAAGTGCTGGCAAGATGGGCAAGACGGGCAAGACAGGATTTACTTTAAACAGAAGTCAATATGTACCGTATATACTCGAGTATAAGCCGACTTTTTCAGCACATTTTTTATGCTGAAAAAGCCCCCCTCGGCTTATACTCGAGTCACTTACCTGTTCTCCCTTGGGCTGACCGAATGTCAGCGGCAGTTGGCTGACATGTACACTGCGAATTCACCGCCGCTGCTCTGTAAAGCCCATATGCACTCAACCATTCTCGGGCAGACGGGTGCCGGTTGGCGCCATTTTTAAATGTAAGGTGCCTCTGGGATGGGTAAGTACATGCTCCATGCCCTTAGCCCTGCATCATGCCCACAGCCCTGCATCTCCTGCACCATGCCCTCAGCCCTGCATCTCCTGCACCATGCCCACAGCCCTGCATCTTCTGCACCATGCCCTCAGCCCTGCATCTCCTGCACCATGCTCGCAGCCCTGCATCTCCTGCACCATGCCCTCAGCCCTGCATCTCCTGCACCATGCCCTCAGCCCTGCATCTTCTGCACCATGCTCGCAGCCCTGCATCTCCTGCACCATGCCCGCAGCCTCTGCATCTCCTGCACCATGCCCTCAGCCCTGCATCTACTGCACCATGCCCTCAGCCCTGCATCTGCTGCACCATGCCCGCAGCCCTGCATCTCCTGCACCATGCCCGCAGCCCCTGCATCATGCCTGCAGCCCCTGCATCTCCTGCTCCATGTCCGCAGCCTCTGCATCTCTTGCACCATGCCCACAGCTTCTTCCTCTCCTGTACCATGCCCTCAGCCTCTGGTATCTATTTTTATTTTTGAAATTTACCAGTAGCTGCTGCATTTCCCACCCTAGGTTTATACTTGAGTCAATACGTTTTCCCAGTTTTTGTGGTAAAATGAGGTGCCTCAGCTTATATTCAGGTCAGCTTATACTCAAGTATATACGATATTCATGATGTCATGGAAATGGTCTCTGAATGAGCTATACTGGCATTCAACATTATTTAGTTTAAGGGGTGTGCAAAGACACAGCCTTCATAAGCATCTTGGGGAGGATACACATGATAATTTCCATATTAACTGAACTTTCATTGCAATGAAAATAAGTTCCCATTAAAAGTTGTAATCTGCTTTAGTTATTTTATTAGATAAATAAATGCATGCTTTACTATACCTACAACTTCATTACAAAGCACATGGTGTCTTTTGACCTGCCAGTTCTCGATGATGTCAGATGGTAGCAATTAGAATGAGCAGTGGGTTTTATGAGGCCTCATAATTACAGTACATTAGAGATTAATCACAGTGTCAGCATTCTTTTTCATTATGACTGTTAAAATGCTTTACTGAAATATATACACCCTCTTGTGAGATGACTGTGATGAAGACCATTGATTTAAAAGGCACAAACACAAATGTTTCGCTAAATTAATAACTATAACATTTGGGATTCAAACTAATAAATCATGGCTGGTTAATTGAAGATATCTGTAAACATTCTGGTTTGTATGAGTACGTATACACAACATTGTTAAGTGAAAAACATTCATTGGAAAGTTCATTCCCACAACAGGACATGCCTTAACATGAGTCTAAAAGTGCATTACCACAACCCATGGTAATTCAATGCACTGTATAAGTGTGTAGGCATTTAATCGCAATTGCGCCCCAATGCACATAAACAGTGCTAAAGCACCCTACCATGCAAAGAAGTGAATGCCCTGTGTGTTGCAGTAATAAAAAAAAATTTGCAGAACCTATTTTTAGAGCATTGAGGTACATTAACAGCCCATTCAAAATGCATGCACACATGGGGGTTGATTTTCAAAACTGGAGAGTGTAGAATCTGGTGCAGCTCTACATAGAAAGCGATGAGCTTCCATGTTCTTTTGTCGAAAGCACAATTGAACAAGCTGAAGTATGAAACTGATTGGCTACTATACACCAAATTTTTCACTCTCCAGTTTCGTAAATCAACCCCATGGTGTCAATAAGGCCTAATAATGTGATGTACAGTAGGTCAGTACATGAGCTTGCCAGTGGTTTAGTATACTATTAAGCTCATCCTCTGGTTTTTCTGAAAGACTATAGGACTTATATTTCCCTCCTTTCTCAGTTGCAGGTGCTCCTTGTTTTTGCAGATTTACAGTTCAAAACAATCTGCCTTACTAAGGCCAATGCTCAACTTCTCTGTGCTTTCCTTTGCTTTTACACCAAACAAACCAAACCACTCAGTGAATGATGCAGCACAATTGCTAAGTGGTTAGCCCTTCTGCCTGGCAGCACTGGGGATGCCAGTACAAATCCCAACTGTAGCACAACCTACCTTGAGTTTGCATGTTCTCCCTGTGTTTGTGTACAGTAATTTCCTTCCACATCCCAAAGATTTGCCGGTAGCTTAATTGGCCCTAGTATGAAAGTAGGTTATGGACCTTAAATTGTAAGCTACTTGAGGGCACTGGCTGATGGAAATGTACAATATATACAGTACTGTGCAAGAGTTTTAGACAGGTGTAAAGAAATTCTGTAAAGTAAGAATGCTTTCAAAAGTATATATGTAAAATGTTTATTTGTATCAATTTACAAATTACAAAGTGAACAAAAGAAGAAGAATGTAAATCAAATCAATATTTGGTGTGACTACCTTTTGCCGTCAAATCAGCAGCGATTCTTACACTTTCAAATTTTGTACACTTGCACAAAGTTAAGAATTTTGTAGGATTAGAGCCGGGTGTACGATTAACGATTTATACCAAGCAGGTGCTAATGTTAATCAATTTCATATGAAGGTTGAAACACAGTCATTAATTAACCACATAGCGACCAGCCGCCGCAGATGTGGCAGGCTGGCTCTCCCAGGCAAAGTCCCGTACGGTGCTCGTCTGGGAGGAGCTAGGGGACAAGTACGCGCCACCGCCGCACTCCTGACTCCGCTCGTCAGGGGGGAAGCTGGCACGAGTGTCAGGCAGCTACGATGGCTGCCGGACACTGGTGATCTGCCCCCGCTGACAGAGAAGGACGGACGGCTGATGTAAACACAGCTGTCTGTCCTTCTCCCTGAGATGATTACAGAGACCATGCAATCCTGCTATATGGAATGGTCATAGAGCCCCTGTGATCCTTCTATATAGGATCACATGTCTCTATGGTCATCTCACAAGCCCAACCCCCCCACAGTTAGAATCACTCCCCTAGGCATACATTTAACCCCTTGATCACCCATAGTATTAACCCCTTCCCTGCAAATGGCATTATTACAGTAACAGTGCATATTTTTAGCACTGATTACTGTAGTAATGTCATTGATACCCCCAAAAGTGTCAAAAATGTCAGTTAGGGGTCCAATCTGTCCGCCGCAATGTCGCAGTCCCGCAAAAATTCGCAGATCGCCACCATTACTAGTAAAAAATAAAACAAAACAATAAAAATGACATAAATATTTCCAGGAGTCACTCAGAGTGGAAAGCACGCCAACTGCTGCCATGCTACAAGGCTATTATAAGGGAACTAACTTCGGGACACTGAAGCTCCCACATAGCAAGAAGCAATCTTTCCTGTGCCAGGTGGGCACATATCTATGTAAGCACCAATTTTATTTTTTTATTTCACCGTAAACAGTATTACACTATTTTTGGCTTCGTGTCTTTTCCACTCTGTGCCTGATTGAGAGAGATACCCAGGGGATCCCATATTAAAGAGTGAGGCGAAGGAGTGAGGAGATCCAAAAGATTGGGAATACTGATAAAAGCGCTGTGAGTTCTGTGTGACCTGCTTACATCTGGTGAGCATATACAGTATATTTATGAATGAGCAAAGGTCCGAGCGCTTATGGAAAAAAATAAATGTGTATATTTAGATGGGGCTGCTGCTGACAAAATAAGGTGTGGTGCCTTTGGATTGAATAAGTGAAAAGGTCAGCGCTGCTCCTCTCTTTGTTTAAATTATATGTGCTGGATCATATATGAAAAAAGTGCTAAGTGCCACTTAAAATGAATGTGCAAAACAATCTGCATGGGGGTGCGGTTTGGTCCCGATCCGTGATGGCGCTTGACTCTGAGCTCCTGCAGGACGAGGTCTGACTTTTCCTTCTACACAGCCCTATCTAACTGAGCAATCCCCCTAAATCATGGGAAGCACAACTAGAAGCACTTCTGCCCCTACTAGACCCTACTTCTTTTCCGTGCTCTCCCATACCCATCTGCACTTAGGGCCTTATAATAAGCTATCAACGACCTCACAGATTTTTAGAGTAGTGACCCAAGTATTGGTTACTTCCTTCCACGCCCGCCAACGGACGAGGTTTTTGACCTTTTGTCCGACTCTCTCCGATTTCCACCTCTCCCTCTCCCTTTTTGGGTATTCCAGCAGGCCTGTCAATACCCATGGAAATCTCTAGCCCTCACACGACCTGTCCCCCCCCCGTCCTTAGGACTCCCTCCCTGACTCACCCTCTCCTCTTCCCCCCCTCTCCACCTCCGCTACACCTCCTCCCCCCTTTTTTTTTTTTTCTTTATTAAGTTTCTTCCCTTATCCCCCTCTCTTCTTCGCTATGGCCGCATCTAATCTCCAACCGCTGACCTCCACTTAAAGGTTGTTTCCCTGAATGTTAAAGGCCTGAACATACCCCAGAAACGGTCCAAACTACTCTTGCACATGCACAGGCTCAGAGCGGACGTGGTGTTTTTGCAAGAGACACACTTCCGCTCTAATGCCATCCCACGATGTGCCAGCAGGTACTACACTCAATCATATCATGCTACTTCTACGGTATCCAAGGCTAAGGGTGTATCTATCCTCATAGCCAAATCTGTCCCATTGAAACATTGGCTCTTACGTATTAAAAAGGTGGCTGAGATTGAAGAGCTTATCTGTGTTGCGAGAGACACTCCTTCCAAGTATCACAAAAATGGGCTTGTTGGGTTCACTACACTTCCATGCCTGAATTTGCCTGTCTCTGCCATTGATGGTCTTTGTCCTTGGATTCTCTCATTCCACGAACGTAGTGATCAAGCTTGAACCCCTGTACATGGGACCGCCTTGTCCCCCTCTTAGTTCATTTGGCCTGCCTTTCATTCCCCATCCCCTTCCCCCCTTTTTTTTTTCTTCTTTCTTTTGTACGCTCCAGGTCCTTACTGCATATTCATGTATTCCAAGCTAGATAGTTGTCCTCTGTTAGCTTTGTTTCTCCTTTTTTGAACATGTGCTCTGTTACGCTTGTATGCTACTGATGTTTGTATACTTCTATACTTCAATAAAAATTGTTTTAAAAAAAAAACAAAAACAATCTGCATTAACACAGGTATGTGTCAACATATAAGAAATATCATCAAGAGCTAGTGCTATTGCATAATCAAATCAATAACAAAACAATAAAAAGCCAATAAATAACAAATATAATCCTTAATTGATGAAATTCATAGTGCAAAAAAGTCATTAAATAATAAAGTTCTTTGTGCAAATAAGTGCTTTAGTGCTGTTGTACACAAAGTGCTTCGGTGTTTCTGTTCAAAAAGTGCCAGTGCTCCCCTTAGGTGACCCCACTCAATAGAAAAATGAATGTAGTCAGCCTGGAATAATTTCCTTGGGGTTGCTGATTTCACTTTGCCAGATAACAACAGGAATGCTGGATGACTCCATCTCTTATAATCCTCATGAAAAAGAATGCAAGAGGCCCGCCATGGTTAAGTATGTCAAGAAGTTTTAATAAAATCGAAATGAAGTACACTTACATAAATACAGGAAGTGGATCGCAGTATAGTCCGGTGGATGCTGTGGATACTAGTATCAGTGAGTTTATTAATCCGCGCCATTCCTGCACTGTGCTTGCTGGCCCCTCCCTCTAGTCTCACTCGGGAGGAACCGAGTGAGACTAGAGGAAGGGGCCAGCAAGCACAGTGCAGGAATGGCGCGGACCCTCAGAGGAAGGTAGGGTAAGGGAACTAAAAGTTCAAGGCCTTTACGTTTTCATATATATCGTGGGAGGTATTCTGGAGTTATCACATAAAGCAGTTTTATGTTCTGCTGAGAAGATTGGTTTGCATTGCCTGCTGACTAAATGCTTGGAGCTGTGTTCCCTGAGAATCTGGTTTGATAAGCGTTCTGACCCTGCAGGGTCTTGGCATTTAGGCAGATAATGCTTGGTGGTGGGAACTTTTGAGCACTGAAGGCACACCATATTGTATGTTCACCGGATTTTGTGTGGGCTCCTTTCTCCTGCATCATCTGAAGCTATGGACTGTCTCTCCTTCACATTTATTTGACTCTGTTATTGGGTCTTTCACAGTTATCATTTTGAGAAAATCTGTTTCCAGCATTTGTATTTAATCTTAGACTTAAATATTACATATGGAAGGAAAAGCAGATCTGCAAAATCAGAAAGAAAGGAGGGACATCTAAGTGGGGGCAAAAGTGGTCTATTTGATGGTGCTTACCCAAGGTAAAACTGGTGTTTATAGAATTAGAATTTTAGGTTATATAGTACTAAAAAATAAGAGGGAAAAGATAAAGGAGAGGATGATGGGTTTATTTGGGTAGATAGGTTTCACTTTCAGATTAGGAAAGGAGCAATTGAGAATTGTATGGACCTGTTTCTTGTATAGGATAGGTAAGGCAAATTAAAATATCTCTTTCCCTCATACTCCCACAAATGTACCTTCAGAATGTATGCTTCATAGTAATGCATCCTCAAAATGACTTAATTGCATGTAATGCATTCCCAAAGTGACTTCATTGAATGTAATGCATTCCCAAAATGACTTAATTGCATGTAATGCATTCCCAAAGTGACTTCATTGAATGTAATGCATTCCCAAAATGACTTCATTGAATGCTGATGAAATCATTTCAGTTACTGATACCAGGAAACACTCAGATACAACTATTAGGCTTTTCTGGATAAAATATGTAATTCCATAAATGTTGGTACAAAATAAAATGTTCAGCCTGACTCTAAACTTGAAATGAACCCAAAAAGGCAACCCTTTAAGTGATACTAAACTCTGTTTTAAAAAATAAAAAATCGATTTAAGTACATATTCATAACTCGGAAAAGTACCTTCTATTGCTCTCAGCCTCGGCAAATTCCATTTTTTGCTGCTGTGATCTGACTTCCCGTCAAAGGGTGGTCATGTTTGTTTTCAATAGTCCCACTGTGTGTAGGAACAAAGCCACCCACACTTGCCTGCTCTTGAGATGGACAATGCAGTATGGGATATGTAGTATGTATAGAGCAGTGCACATGACCGCAACTAATATGCACTGCTTTTCCCAAACAAACAGAAGTGAGGGGAAAAAAGAAAAGGTTCAGGGGCTCACAGAGGACAT